>NC_056731.1:1586537984-1586672984 GCF_019279795.1 Protopterus annectens | reverse complement strand
TGGCTAGCACAAACGCACGGACATCTCTCCTTACGAGCGTACATGCTTGAGTGCTCATAGTAAACTATCCCACCCTAGGGTATTAACCTCCCTACTGAAGCCACTAGATGGCAGTATAATCCAAAAATTCCCTCCCCATACATTGGCTAGTTATACAATTAAAAGTCCTATTTACTAGTCTGCTCGCCCCTTTCTTATTGCTTAAATTAATGGCAAGTTAGGGCAAAATAAACAAGAGGTTTCCTCTAAATGAATAAGAGAGTCTATTTAGAATAACATTGTTTTACTTAATAATATTAGAGATCAGGCTACTGACCGGCGTGTGTTGCAAACGCAAGCTACTCCTGATAAGCTGATAGTTTTTCGTGCCCTGGCAAGCACAGGAGGCTTGGTCCAGGTGCAACCATGTCACCTCCCCCTTACACGTACCTCTCCTTACCCCACCCCCACTAAACTCTATATGTAGATGTCCTCACTTGTGGCGCCATTTTAAATTAGCTATCTCACAGCCTTCCCTTCCTAGTTATCTCTCTGTCCCTGCGGTTCGTGCTAGCCGGTAAGTAACTGCTACTGCTGCTGATCCTTCTGGATTTTATGTACTATTTACTTTACCTACTTCTACGAGTCAGAAGTGATAAGAGTTTTAGAGTTAGAGACATGAATTCAGTCGTTCTTCTGAATGTGCTTAGTTTACAATGCTGTTACTATAGTTAGCATCTTCAAATGCTTAGTTATGATAGATGACTCTTTGTTAAAATTGCCAAAAAATACTGTTTTTATTCTTTTACTGGTGACCGTAGCAACACGGTCACTTCACTAAATGTGGTATAAACACTGCCAGGGAAGTTATCATTATGTGAGCAGCTCATACATGTATTAGCTCTGTTAGCAATGCTCTGTAACATACCAGAAGCAACTTTATCACTTTTTAAATTCTTTTAGAAACTTATCTGTTGATCCGTGGTGGTGCAGAGCTAGCATTGTTGCCTCACAGCAAGAGGTTCTCCCATTCGATTCTGGGCTGGAGTGCGGGGAGTGCCTTCTGTGTGGAGTTTGCATGTCCTCCCCATGGTCAAGTGGCGTTCCAAAAGACATTTGTGAATAGGCATGCCTTCATTGAAGGTTGGGTGTCGAGCTGGCAATTCGGTACCGTAAAATCCTACTGCCAATCATTATCAGACCGGAGTTCCGCTGTGGTAACCCCTAACCGGGAAAAGCCGAAAGACAAACAACAACAACAACAATCTGTTGTTACGTAATATATGTTGAAAATGTTACTCATCTATTTAACTGCTTTGGATTGCGCTTAATGTGAGGCACATATTGGTATAGGCTGAAGTAAAACTGAAAGCATCCTTAGCTGTTTTAGAGGGTTTGCTCTGTAACATACTGGAAGCAACTTTATCAGTTTTTAAATGTTTTAGACACTTATCTGTTGTTACGTAATATATGTTGAAAATGTTAATCATCTATTTAACTGCTTTAGACTGCGCTCAACGTGGGGCGCATATTGGAATAGACTGAAGTATAACTGAAAGCGTCCTCAGCTGTTTTAGAGAGTTTAAACTGTAATGGCTTTTTTTTCTCTTTTAAACTGCTATCGACCAGGTTTAATGCAGTGCATATACTATTACACCTTAGAATACGCATGAACGAGACTAGTTCATTTGAATTACACAGTGTTTAGTTTCCATTGCTCTAACCTTGCAGTCATTCTCATGTAGCACAGATACAACACGCTAAACCTTTTGGACTCTAATGAATTTACCAGTGTTACAATATTTTAGTATAGGTTTCCTTTCTTTCAGCTCATTCTAAGCCTTAAGCAAGAAACGAACGTTCCTCTGCTGAAATAGTTCCCAGCCCTTCTTCCTTTCCTGACCTGAAATTCTCCAGGGAAATCTCCCGCTAAATACAAGGACACCTAAAATCTACCAAATTGTGAAGTGTAGGTCCAAATACTTCCAAATGTTTTACTGTTTAATAGCATAACCTCTGGCTAGCACAAACGCACGGACATCTTTCCTTATGTGTGTACATGCTTGAGCGCTCATAGTAAATTTTCCACCCTAGGGTATTAACCTCCCTACTGAAGCCACTAGATGGCAGTATAATCCAGGAATTCCCTCCCCATACATTGGCTTGTTACACAATTAAAAGTCCTATTTACTAGTCTACTCGCCCCTTGCTTATTGTTTAAATTAATGGCAGCAAGTTAGGGCAAAATAAACGAGTGGTTTCCTCTAAATGAATAAGAGAGTCTATTTAGAATAAAATTGTTTTACTTAATAATATTAGAGATCAGGTTACTGAACGGTGTGTGTTGCAAACACAAGCTACTCCTGATAAGCTGATTGTTTTTTTGTGCCCTGACAAGCACAGGAGGCTCGGTCCAGCTGCAACCATATCACCTCCCCCTTTAACACGTGCCTCTCCTTACGCCACGCCCACTAAACTCTATATGTAGATGTCCTCACTTGTGGCGCCATTTTTAAATTAGCTTTCTCACAGCCTTCCCTTCCTAGTTATCTCTCTGTCCCTGCGGTTCATGCTAGCCGGTAAGTAACTGCTACTGCTGATCCTTCTGTATTTTATGTTCTATTTACCTATTTCTACGAGTCAGAAGTGATAAGAGTTTTAGAGTTAGAGACATGAATTCAGTCGTTCTTCTGAATGTGCTTAGTTTACAATGTTGTTACTACAGTTTGCATCTTCAAATGCTTAGTTACGATAGATGACTCTTTGTTAAAACTGCCACGAAATACTATTTTTATACTTGTACTGGTGAAAGTAGCAACACGGTTGCTTCAATAGCTGTGGTATAAACACTGCCAGGGAAGTTATCACTACGTGAGTGGCTCATACATGTATTGGCTCTATTAGCAATGCTCTGTAACATACTGGAAGCAACTTTATCAGTTTTTAAATGTTTTTAGAAACGTATCTGTTGTTACGTAATATATGTTGAAAATGTTACTCATCTATTTAACTGCTTTGGACTGCTCTTATGCGAGGCACATATTGGTATAGACTGAAGTAAAACTGAAAGCGTCCTCAGCTGTTTTAGAGGGTTTGCTCTGTAACATACTGGAAGCAACTTTATCAGTTTTTAAATGTTTTAGACACTTATCTCTTGTTAAGTAATATAAGTTGAAAATGTTAATCATCTATTTAACTGCTTTAGACTGCGCTTAACGCGGGGTACATATTGGTATAGACTGAAGTAAAACTGAAAGTGTCCTCAGCTTTCTTAGAGGGTTTAAACTGTAAAGGATTTTTTTTTTTCTCTTTTTAACTGCTATCGACCAGGTTTAATGCAGTGCATATACTATTACACCTTAGAATACGCATGAACGAGACTAGTTCAATTGAATTACACAGTGTTTAGTTTCCATTGCTCTAACCTTGCAGTCATTCTCATGTAGCACAGATACAACACGCTAAACCTCTTGGACTAAAATGAATTTACCAGTGGTGCAATATTTTAGTATAGGTTTCCTTTCTTTCATCTCATTCTAAGCCTTAAGCAAGAAACGAAGTTCCTCTGCTGAAATAGTTCCCAGCCCTTCTACCTTTCCTGACCAGAAATTCTCCAGGGAAATCTCCTGCTGAATATAAGGACACCTAAAATCTACCAAATTGTGAAGTGTAGGTCCTAATACTTCCAAATGTTTTACTGATTAATAGCATAACCTCTGGCTAGCACAAACGCATGGACATCTATCCATATGAGCATACATGCTTGTGCGCTCATAGTAAACTTTTCCACCCTAGGGTAATAACCTCCCTACTGAAGCCACTAGATGGCAGTATAATCCAAGAATTCCCTCCCCATACATTGGCTAGTTACACAATTAAAAGTCTTATTTACTAGTCTACTCACCCCTTGCTTATTGCTTAAATTAATGGCAACATGTTAGGGCAAAATAAACGAGAGGTTTCCTCTAAATGAATAAGAGAGTCTATTTAGAATAAAATTGTTTTACTTAATAATATTAGAGATCAGGTTACTGACCGGCGTGTGTTGCAAACAAAAGCTACTCCTGATAAGCTGATTGTTTTTCGTGCCCTGGTAAGCACAGGAGGCTCGGTCCAGGTGCAACCATATCACCTCCCCCTTTAACACGTGCCTCTCCTTACCCTACCCCCACTAACTCTATATGTAGATGCCCTCACTTGTGGTGCCATTTTTAAATTAGTTATCTCACAGCCTTTCCTTCCTAGTTATCTCTCTGTCCCTGTGGTTCGTGCTAGCCGATAAGCAACTGCTACTGCTGATCCTTCTGGATTTTATGTACTATTTACCTATTTCTACGAGTCAGAAGTGATGAGTTTTAGAGTTAGAGACATGAATTCAGTTGTTCTTCTGAATGTGCTTAGTTTACAATGCTGTTACTACAGTTAGCATCTTCAAATGCTTAGTTATGATAGATGACTCTTTGTTAAAACTGCCACGAAATACTGTTTTTATACTTGTACTGGTGACCGTAGCAACACGGTCACTTCACTAACTGTGGTATAAACACTGCCAGGGAAGTTATCATTACGTGAGTGGCTCATACATGTATTGGCTCTATTAGCAATGCTCTGTAACATACTGGAAGCAACTTTATCAGTTTTTAAATATTTTTAGACACATCTGTTGTTACATAATATATGTTGAAAATGTTAATCATCTATTTAACTGCTTTAGACTGCGCTTAATGCGGGGCACATATTGGTATAGACGGAAGTAAAACTGAAAGCGTCCTCAGCTGTTTTAGAGTGTTTAAACTGTAAAGGATGTATTTATTTTTTTCTCTTTTTAACTGCTATCAACCAGGTTTATCGCAGTGCATATACTATTACACCTTAGAATACGCATGAATGAGACTAGTTAATTTGAATTACACAGTGTTTAGTTTCCATTGCTCTAACCTTGCAGTCATTCTCATGTAGCACAGATACAACACGCTAAACCTCTTGGACTCTAATGAATTTACCAGTGGTACAATATTTTAGTATAGGCTTCCTTTCTTTCAGCTCATTCTAAGCCTTAAGCAAGAAACGAATGTTCCTCTGCTGAAATAGTTCCCAACCCTTCTACCTTTCCTGACCTGAAATTCTCCAGGGAAATCTCCTGCTGAATACAAGGACACCTACAATTCTACAAAATTGTGATGTGTGGGTCCTAATACTTCCAAATGTTTTACTGTTTAATAGCATAACCTCTGGCTAGCACAAACACATGGACATCTCTCCTTATGAGCGTACATGCTTGAGCACTCATAGTAAACTTTTCCACCCTAGGGTATTAACCTCCCTACTGAAGCCACTAGATGGCAGTATAATCCAAGAATTCCCTCCCCATACATTGGCTAGTTACACAATTAAAAGTCCTATTTACTAGTCTACTCGCCCCTTTCTTATTGCTTAAATTAATGGCAGCAAGTTAGGGCAAAATAATCAACAGGTTTCCTTTAAATGAATAAGAGAGTCTATTTAGAATAAAATTGTTTTACTTAATAATATTAGAGATCTGGTTATTGACTGGTGTGTGTTGTAAACACAAGCTAGTCATGATAAGCTGATTTTTTTTCGTGCCCTGGCAAGCACAGGAGGCTCAGGTGGTTCTTGCTTCATTCGCCCTCACTACGCTCTGGCTCTCTCTGCTCCTATACCCTACCCCCATTCCCACCCACCCCATATCAATTACCTTTATACCTATACACCACACCTACAATTAACCACACCCCTCCTGAGCTCACCACCTCAACCTAGCACCTAATATAACCAATCATTCATAGCAACACCTGCTATTAACACTCTTCAATATACTCCACTCTTTCCATATTATACCTCCTACCAACCTAATAAAACTCAAACATGCCTACACTATCAAAACCCTCTAAAACAAAACTCCTACTATACTCCATTTATATACCTACCCTAATACTACTATCATTCATTACTAGCTATCAATCCCAATACAAGTGTAGGCTAATTATCCAAAATAAAGAAACATCCCTCCACACACCCAACCACAAACAACATACTCACTTATACCCATACCACTACCAATCCATCCCTATGTACCACTTACCTAAGGAGCTCCCAACTTATAGACACCCCCACTACTTTAAGATATATAAAATCATAAACAAGTTACTTAAACTTCAGTTAAAACTGCAAGCAACACTCTTATGTTGTGGGGACATACATCCCAACCCAGGTCCATCAATCCCAAGCCCACCAACCTCCAATACAACTTCTATGCTCCCCCACAGACCCAATAACTCACTTCTAATCATCAATCTTAATATTAGAAGCATCTTAAACAAAGTGCATGCCCTGCTAGGCTTTTATCAGCCAGACATAGTAATATTAACTGAAACCTGGCTAAAGCCAGAAATCCATGATAACAAAATTACTGCACCTGGCTACAATATAATTCGCAATGACAGACTAGGAAGAAGGGAAGGGGCGTTGCCATACTACATAAAAATCACCTCATCTTAGAAAAGCTAGACATCACATCCCCTGAACTAGGAAATATGGAATTCATCCCAACCAAACTAAAACTTAACCCAAACAAACATTTAAACATTATAGGATGCTTTATCCCCCCAGGGAACAATATCCCCACCACTGAAAAACTACTTGACTGGACATCTAGTTTACTCCCCCAAGAAAACATAATATTAGGAGACCTGAATATTGACTGGCTCAACTGCTCCAGTAAAAACCCTCTATCTCACGTTAACCTTCATGGCCTAACCCAACTCATTTCTTCCCCCACCAGAACAGACAAGCGAACCAAACACCAATCCATACTAGACTGGATACTTGTACCTCACCCCTCCCGAATAACCCAATCAGGATGTCTGCCAAATGCCCTCAGTGACCACCAAGCAACATTCTTACTTAGAAACAAAACTTCCCAACTGTCCCAAGTAACTGTCCAAGACATTAGGAACAAAAAAAAGTTTAACCCAACTAAATTTAGCACTGATCTAAAGAAATGCAACTGGTTCCCCCTAAAAACATTACCCCTTGATGAAGCAGTCCATCACTTTAATACCACCTTTATAAATATACTAAACCAACAAGCCCCCCCCCCCAGAACCACTAGAATCAAGACCAAATATACCCCATGGCTAACCATAGAAACTAAAACACTACTCAAAAATAGAAACAAAGCTTGGACAAACAATCACAAAACCAGAAGCCAGTTAGATAAACAAAAGTACCTAGAACTACGGAACAAAGCTAAACAGCATATTAAAACCGACAAAATCTCCTACTACCAAAAAATCCAGAATAAACATATAAACCACCCAAAGAAATTCTGGGCTGCAATCAACTCAGTCTTACAACCAGGGAAGACAACCACCCCCACTCCCAAAACAGGGAATAGCCAAGACAATATACCCACACTGTTCAACAAATTTTTCACAGAAACTATACCAACCTTAGCTAGCAACCAACCAAACCACAATATCCCCACTTGAAGAACATTACCTTTTCCAACTAAAACAAATAGCAAAACCCACAACTTTAGCTTTAACCCAGTCCCAACCAAAGTTATAGAAAAACTACTCTCGAAACTGAAACCAACATCCACAGCAGCTGACAACTTACCATCTGAATATCTTCAAGTAGCTGCTGAAGCTATAGCATACCCAGTGTCCATCCTAATAAACAGATATATCTTTGACAGCAAATACCCCAGCTTTGGAAAATATCACATGTAACATCATTACACAAAGGGGGCAGCTCTCTCGAACTCAGTAACTACTGACCAATAGCCATACTACCACCCTTAGCAAAAATCCTAGAAAGAGCTGTCCAAATGCAATTAATGAAGTAACTCCTAGATAACCAACTTCTAGCCCCACAGCAACATGGTTTTAGACCCTTCCACAGCACATCCACCACCCTTACATCATTCACTAACACCATTAAGAACCATAGAAACAATGGAATACTCATGTCTGCTACACTCTTAGATCTTTCTAAAGCCTTTGACATGGTTAATCACCAAAAATTGATTAACTCTCTGTCCACCCTAAACCTCAACCCCCCCCCCAGCTATCTCATGGTTCAAGAGCTATCTAGATGGCAGACAGCAAGCAGTAAAATGGCAAAACCAACTCTCTCCCCTACTACCTGTAACCTTAGGAGTTCCCCAAGGCTCCATCCTTGGGCCTTTGCTCTATACTCTATTTACTAACCAACTCCCAGCCAATATTCCCAACGCATCAGTAGTCCAATACGCAGATGATACCACCATAATATGTGCTGCCAACAGCCTTAACCTTCTCCACTCCCATACACAAGAATGTTTCTCTTTAGCTGAAGCCTGGATCACTAATCACAACCTCATTCTCAATCCCGTTAAAACCAAACTTCTAATCTTTAGCCCCCACAGAAACGCACCACCCTCGTATAACCTCACAATATCTTCACAAAACAACACCACCATCTCCACCACCAATCAAGGCAAATTATTAAGTGTGGAAATTGACAGTCACCTAAGATTTGACATACACATCTCCCAAACCATAAAAAAGGTACATAAAAAATTAGGGCTACTCTATCAGAACAAACAATCCCTTTCTAACCACTCCAAAATCACTATAGCCAGGACACACCTATTATCCACATTACTTTATGCATCCCCCATGCTGACCATCCTCTGCAAAACAGACCTAAACAAACTTGTCAACTGTTATAACAAGATAGCTAGATTTGCCACAGAATCCTCCCCATGAACACACCATTGTGACAGTCTTATTAAACTACAATGGTTCGAATTCCCACTACTACTACTCCAGTACAACCAGCTAACACTCACCCATAAATTGCTCTACCACTCAGGAAAAATTCAGCCCTATAACCCCACCAGATCCTTAAGGTCAAGTACCCAACACCTCCTTAAGGTAACCAGGATTAACAATGAGGCAGGAAAATCCATCTATAGTCATTGCATCTCCAAATCCTGGAACTGTCTCCCTGCCCAAATTACAGCTACAAACTCAGTAACCCAATTTAAGAAACTGCTCAAAACATTTCTCCAATAACAGACTATGCTCCTGTAATACCCCAGGATAGCTGTACATTTTGTTACTAAATGCATGGTTATAGTCATTTACTATCTATAAAAACTGTATTATGAATAATTAACTATGTCTATGTATAAAACAAATGCCTGGATTGTCACCTATGTCTAAATGAATTACATGTATGTCTTTAGTGCAACTCTTATTGTTTTATCATTTACTGTAATGTTGTTCATGGAGCTTTTCTCCCCGGGCCTCCACTGAAAATGGACTTGTATCCAGTTGGACTCATGTAAAATAAAAATAAATAAATAAATAAATATGGATACATACCCACATATGAATATATACATATGCAGACAACCATAGATCCATATATCTTTAGATTATATATAGACAGCAAGATATAAATATACGTGTATGCATACATATGCAGATATATCTGTATATAGTAATGTAAATAGATATATATATATATATATATATGTTACAGTAAATATACACATGTATATAGCTAGGATATAATGCAGCAGTTACGAGTAACATATGTTCATGGGCCGGGCATATGTTGGTGGGAGGTCCAATAAACAAACGTGTAACATGTAGCATCACCCCCCCCACCCCCCAGCTAGGATGGTGAGAAATACAGACACACAATAAAGGTAAACACACCACTACTTCCCAGACCACCGGCAGGATACTACCAGTGGGAGAGATCTGCAAGGCCTACACTTGAAACATAGACATCTATGTCCCTTGTGGGACACCAAAAATTAATGATCGGAGCCAGTCCCGGTAATGATTTCTCCAACCAGGCTGTAGATATACACGAACTAGTAGGTTGTGCAAGCCTGATAACACATGGGTCAACACAACGTATGACATGTGTCCCGACACAGGGAGAGTGGGTAGTGTGTAGTGGTGTGTTTATATCCCACCTGCGCCCACAGTAAGGATGAGTGCTGTAGAGGAGTGGCAGATAGGGGAACTATGGGTATGCGATTATGGGTCTAGACGTGCAGGTGATGGCTGGCAGAGCAGTATTAGGACCGCCCAGTGGATGTAAGTAATATTCCAATGTGAGCATAGCAGAAGCCCATACCTCCCCACCCTTAAGAGCACATCCACTGGATAGTCCGTAAACCATTGGGGGAACACATAGGGACCATACCATTGAACTGTCCCCGATTACCAGGGACGTCCCTGATTACGACTCAGAATCTAACTCTGTCCCACCCAAACCCTTCTAGAACTAGTGATATTAGGAGGAAAGGTGGTGGAATACATGTAATGAATAACAACAACATTTAAGAGTCATAAACAGCATGTACCTCAGACAATGTGTATGAATACATATGCTCTGGGTCTGTCAATGTGTCAGGTTAATAGCACCAAATTTCTAAATGTGTCCCTGATGTTGTTATGCAGTGTCCCTGATTCAGTGTTCATTTTTCCCCATTCGTATGAGAGGTCTGATAGTGACAGAAAGCGCATATTCCGCTGACTACCTTAGAAAGATGATAGAATAACAGGTTAGGGTTAGCACCTGTCCACCTTTGTGAGGGACAGTCCCCTTTGAGCAGTTGTGTCCTGTAAAATAATTGAAAATATGGCAAATGTCCTGAGATTTTAGGACAAAGATTTTCCTATATTGTCTGTAGTAGTTGCATAAAACAATTAATTTGTATCTGAAACACCTAAATCTTATAAGAAACAGAATAAGCAACTATAATGCTACAAGAATAAGCATTTATTTAGGCAAAACAGTGAAGTTCTTTCCTTTGTACTGGCTGTGGGTATGTTTTGCCCTGCAAAATCTGACATTCCTACATAAAAGTCCCACATTGGGCAATTAAAAAGGTGGCAACCCTATAATAGGTATGCGGTAGCATGACTCGGTCAATGGATGTGGGTCCCAAAACCCAATTACTTGTCTGTATTGAAGAGTCTCAGTTCCCATGTATCTGTGAGATGGGTGCAGACTGTAAGAGGAACACACAAAGAATATGAATAAATCACTGGACAGGCAACCGATTCCGTACAGTCGAACGGCATGCCATCGCCTAATGGGCAGCCATTCCCGATACTGTAGGCATGTAATCCAATGTAATAGGCATCACAAGTTAATATTGTGGTCCTCGCTCCCACCCAAGGGTGTGAGTGTCAGATGCAAACACCAATGTTGGTACATTTGCAAGTGCGGGAGCTAGCAGGTGTAAGCCCGTTTGGCTACCAGTATGCGAGTATTGCATTGGAAAAGCAATGTAGAGGCTAACCGAGTGTAAGAAGCTGTAACCAGAGGTTAGCATTGCTTAACACCACGCAAACCCATACACACCCTCTCACAACTGCTTTAATGTGCCTTACTCCCTCCATATCCAATGGCCTTGTTCTGCCCTGCAACAAAATAAATGGCCTCTGTAAGGCTTGGAACCAGGACCCTGCACACACAGCTAATGTGACTTACCAATACGCCATGGCAGATATACAGACAACTGACAGTACCACAAACATATCATACAGCGCAGTCATTCAACAGTATAGGAATGTATCCCATTATGTAGATGTATATGTGAGTGTTTATGTCCAGCATATAGGTACATACATATATAGAAATATATCAGGAACATACCATGTGGCAACAAAGCATTACAAATGAATGAAAAGAGAAACACCAGTGATGCCTGTATTATGTAGTAGTATTGTCCTATGTAATCTCAAGACTCCCTCAGACAGACATGTGTCATTCATACACGCAAACAGTTGTACATTGGCCGTATACATCACTCTGGGCATGTAATGTACATTAACACAACAGTACCTGTCCAATCATTATGTGTGAACAGTACTCTTGCAAGGTGCTGTGTGCAACATCATCATCATGATAAAGGTAAATGGGGTAACCATAGAGGGACCGGTAGTGTTGTGTGTACAATGGGGTTGTCCTCATCACGTGTACCTGGACCATTTAGTAGTGATGTGCATACCAGGATCATGCGCCTGAGGGACAGGGGTGAGGATAACAGGAGTATTTTGTGATGCATATTACAAGGGTTACATGTATCCAGTGGGCACATGTGTGAAATGGACAGCTACGTATAGGGCAGATGTTGTCCTAGGAGCAGATTGGTCTTATGTTTCTGTAGGGTGTGGATCGGATGTGGGGGAGGGAGAGTAGATATGGCCGTGGAGGATAGGTAGGGTAGGATCACAGACAAGACAGCATACAGAGTCAGTATATGACACATGTGGGGGGATACACCTCGGATAGGGATGGGTATTTGGCATTCACAAGCCCATGAGAACAGTGGGATGGAGGTCCCCAGCCATGGGCAACCACCACTGCACCTAAACAGCTGCAAAGGAGGCAGTGCTGGAGGCTGTCCAGGAGGGGCAGCATCACCCTGTAAATGTGACACTCCACCCTTGAGCTTGCATACCTGGCTTCGGAACCCCTTAGTGAGCCCCCAACGCAACACGTCCAGGACCGCATGACAGGAGACATGTTCCTGTCTGGTCCGCATGCCCCAGCCTCAGTGATGGTACCACCATAAGATGGTGCAGAGCCAACAGAGGTTGAGGTCCAAGGCTGGGCCCCAGATGTGCTGGTGCCCGGTGCCATGGTCAGCTGAAGTGGGACAGGAGGTTCTGCCGGGACCTCCCAACCCATACAGCCTATGGTGTTGCAGTTTAAACCCATATATGGCTTACTGATAGACAACAGCATTCAGGATTACCTACAACAGTATGCTTAGATATCACTATCAACCCAACACAACAGATGGTATACATTTGCAGAGGGAGCACAACACATGCATATATACTGCATGACATCTGTACAATGTTGAGTATACATGTGACTGCAGCTATGAACAGTTGCCTATTATTGGCTTGTCACTGGGAACCCCAGACAGTGTCTGTCATACCACTGTTTCATGTGACATATGTTCAGTCAGGAATGCAATGGCAGTAACACATCCCTATCATCATGTACTGTCTGCAATCCTCATACTATGCTCCTGCTGTGCACAGATGTGTGTTCAGTGTGTAACACAGGAAACAAATGGTTCCACACACTGACCAGTTCAGAGATGGCCCTACAGATGGGGGTCCGTCATGAACAGAATATTGCCATGTCTGTATTAAAAGATGCAGAATAGCCATTACCACACACATGTTAAACAGGCAGTAGTCTCAATGCAGCATAGCTACACTTACATGCTGTAGTCATGTGTGGCACATCACCCTCCTGTCTTTAGGCTATTTCACACTGTGTATGATGTTTGAGGTACATCCAGATATCATCTGTGATGCTGTTTCAGAACACCACATCCAGGTGCCACTCACAGTGACTGTCATGGCCAAATACCAACATGTTTTCCAAGATAGTGTACTGTGTTTATCATGTGAATAGCTATGGGATCACCAGCCCAGCTGTTCCACATGCAATCCGCTAGAGGAGGACTGCAATAGGTGCAGAGGCCATCACCTGATCATGTCCATCACTTACAATACACATGCTGCTGCTGAGCAGGTGTACACCTCCACATCCACCAGAGAGTGTGTGGGAGGGCAGGCAAAGTACACCAGAGAAGGGCTTGGAGACTAAACCCTAAGCATCGTCTGCCATATACCTAACAGTACAGGGGTCAAACCCCTGACTGACTAGTCATTACTATTACATGTGCATGAAGTTACTACATGTGCCACAAAGCCGACATGTTGCTGTGCTGAAAGAATATATATATGTGTGTAGGTGAGAGACATCTGCAACAGAGATATAGTAGACATACATTAGGTGTAGCACACATGGCTGTCCACATGAACAGATGCCATTGTCACCACAACCACACTCTCTAAGGAACTCGCATTGACACTCTTTGCCAAGGCCACAAATACACAACCTAAATACTTAGTTTGCCACACTGCAGTAATGCACAAGACTACCTGCACCACAAGGGATATCTGGAGGTTCTATGGGCTAGGGCATGTGAAAGTGTTTGTCATCTGTTGGTATGCCAATGAGGGTTATACTGGGAGTGACTGTGGTTGGGAGCATCATAACCCACACGCAGATACAAGGTGCCAGTACTGACATGCATATATGCATTGCTTCATGGGTGTGTAGTGGCTGGCTATGCAAGATGGCTGTACAAGGCTGGGTGAGGGGTAATCCTTGGCATCACATCACCTGACAATGGTGTGCAGTGCGGTGCAGGGGTGTAGTGTCTGCAATGTCCCACACAGATAAGTACTGCATGATCTGCCCTGACATCCTGGTTACCAGTATGTATGACCATAGCTTTGCAATGCATGCCATGTCTGTGTTTGATAGTCCTTCACATGGACATTGCCTGGGATGTGCATGTCCCACAATACTGTACAGTGACATGTACAGCTTGTACCTGGTTTGGCAGGCACATGTTGTGTACACAGACTGTTATCCCCTGATATGCCAATACTGGCCTAGTGTGGCAAAACCTGTTTATAGTCAGCAGGTTGACCCTGTACCTGCATTGATAGCATGATACAGGTATTCCCTGGTGTCAGTGGCATTGGTCCATACAGGGCACATGTGTATGGCATTGTATGGCCTCTGTGGATCACATTTGATGGCACCACATATGCTGCAGACATCCAATGGGGAACATAGTGAAGGCACATTGTCCGCAAATATGTGGCTATTGTACCACTGTACAGGGTGCCATGTCCTCTGCAGTCCACTGCATTCACACCATGCCTACTATCTGTCATCAATGTGCATGGTACTAGCAACATAGCGGGATATCCTAGGCAAGTGTGTTTGTGTATGGCACATGGGTGCAGGACATATACCAGGTACTAGTAGGGTTGCATACTTTGTTCACCAGGTCTTTTGCCAGATGTAGGGGTATGGCTTGCCAACACAGTCCCGTGGCTGACTGACAGCTATACTCCTCGTGAGGTGGCCAATGTGTCATAAGAGGGACACCATATAGGAAAACTACAAAATCCGCTCCCCAACATGTCCAGTGGTTAGACATTCACAGCCACCTCTACACAGGCTCTGACAGCCAAACACACACACTTGCCATGTCCTGTATTCGACGCCTACCTACTGTATCACACTGCCGAAATACATTTTTAGGGTACCTGCTACAGCAAATACTGGGTTACAGCACTCCTACATGTGTATTCCTAGGTGGGTGACAACAGCAGGATTGACAAAGGTGGTCATTTGATTTGTACAGAGTGCATACTCTACAAATCACTGTACTTGTCTCATGCAGACACACACACACACACACACACACACACACACACACACACACACACACACACACACACACACACAGTTGGCAAGTCTGGGATTAGAACATCGACCTAACTACTTTGTCACACTACAGCATTACGCAGTTACAGAGCATGCTACCGAGATTACTGGGTCACAGCACTCCCAGAGGTGTATTTCTAGGTGGGTAACATCATCAGCCTTGCCAAAGGTGGGTATAGGAATTGTATGGAGTGTGAGCAGTCTAAAAGCATTATTCTGTCCTCAGGCAGACAGAGACACACACACACGCCAGTGGTGGGAACCGAACACATGCCTATCTACTGATCACTATTACAATGCTACATAGTTATGAGTTGTGCCACAGAGACTACACATTTCAAGGCTGTCATTATGACCTTCTAGGAATGCGAACATCAACAGGGATGCTGGCAGTTAAGATGAACATACCTGTGAACCTGTGTGTTTAAAGTAGGAATGCATCCTGAACTGGAGTATGCCCATCTGTGGAATGGACGACTACTATCACTATACAGGGTTACAATGGCCATGCCCATACACATAGAGGCACATAACTGACACAAGGTGTCACTGGGCATACTCACACACTTAGTAGCACAGGGCTGTTCGGAATGCACTATGTGTCCAGCTACACAAGGTTATACTGGGCATGCTCATACACTTAGTAGCACAGGGCTGTTTGGGATGCACTCTGATTCTAAATATGGCAGGCCACAGTGGCCATGCTATTACAGTTAGATGTAAAGAACACATTGTAATGGACTCCGGTGTTAATAGTTGTCATTGTTAGCAGGAACGCTGCACTAAATATATCTATTACTGGTCTTATACACAACATCTGCTGCTGTCCGTCACCTTAGATGTACCATTCTCTACCAAGCACAATACTACCACTCACAGTGGCAACTGCTTTACCAACACAATGAGCCAATGGCCTGCTGTAATTAAGAGGTTGTCCAGTGTTTGTCATTCTGGGATGACATGACTAAAAGTAGACATGCCTTTGTCACATATCACATGCATCCATGATTCAAGGGAGTGGGGATAAAACCTAGGTCGCATTCACCCATATAGTGCCATTCCAATGCAAATGTCCTAAACACAAGATAACACCCTGACACCTAGAGGACAACTGCATTGAATGCTTATGCTAACCAGTGCTAGATGTGTAGCGTTCGTAATCACAACTGCTCACTGTAGATCCAACAATGAGGAATACTGACATCTGTGCAGTGAGCAGTGAGGAATACCTGGCTGAAGGCTCTATAGTGCACAATAGCACTACCACCACATACCTCAGAACCAGACATGTGGGCCTTAACATAGGTTCTGACTGCTCCAGGTGGTGGTGTCCCCACATACATAAAGGCCACTCACATGAACTGACCAGTACTCCCACAAAAGGCATAATAGATGAGTCAGGTGCAGGACACAGTGTCAAGAGCTGCATTCTAGGATGTAACCCTCAGACACCACCATGCCCTCGGATCACCAACACATATCCATACATGTGGTAGGACATATAATAGTACAACACCATGTGACCCCTGACCAGTGGACTGTACCTAGCTCTACATCAACTGTGCAGAGTACCCATGTACTGGCATCATGTGTTATGCAGTGCAATGATACCACTATTCATAACCAGGTCAGCTGTACACATACCAGGGGCCCTCGGTTATTTACAGCATTAACAAATGACTGTTGCTGTACACCAGTAAACACCCTCATGTTTAGATATGACATACATGTACCTGCCCTGGATATGTACATGCCACACACATACAACATATATGTACATAGCATAGATGTTGTTGTCCTTTGTGAAGACAGGTGGCTACAGCCATTACACACATGCACATGGAATGTAGGTGCATGGCTGCTGAATGCTAACAGTAAATAAGGTGTGATATCAATGCTGACAGAGATAACATTCCCTCTGTACTGGTCACCCATTACACCTATCATATCATACAACAGTCCATGTGTCATGTATGTCATTACACATGTCCACCAATTGCAATGCCTACAAACATGCCCAAATGACAGGAATGTAGGACCTATACACATGTACATGTATTGGTGTGTGTTCAAATACCATGGGTGCGCAGTTGCTGATGTATGCAGGTGACGTGTGTCTTAGTACATCATGCAGTTGCAATGCAGCCTCAACATTGCCAATTGTATATGGTGATATGCTGAAAGTATGGAAAGATGTACCTCAGGTATGGACAGATGTGTGGACATAACTAAGTGGTGGAGCATCTTTGCAGATGGATGTTTGATGAGGACATCTTACAGGTGTGTCACAAACTGTCTTACAATAACCTGTGTAACCGCTAAGCTATGGTTTTGGTATTGAAGGGGAACACACACAACATATACAGCGGTCAGGGTGACACCGAAGGTAAATTACTTGACACCTGTAACAGTTAAGACCTCCCATGTGCATATATCAGCACAGTTGCCAAAGGAAGCGGTGACACCAAAGGTAAATCACATGACACCTGTAACAGTTAAGAACTCCTATGTGCATATATCAGCACAGTTGCCAAAGGAAGCATCAGTACACTTTGTAATGTGCGCAATACTGCTGTAAATCTGTCATACGTATCATGAGATAGGCAGGTGTTTGATTCACAGTACTGGCATGTGTGGTTGCGTGCATGTCCATATATGTCACGTATGGTGGGGAATAGATCTCAATTGTTATTCACTCTCCTGTACACTGTTCTAGACATCTGTACAGACTGCAATGTAGAAAGCAGGACATAGGCAAGGGTGTGTATCTCACACATGTAGGGTATCTGTATGTGCGTGACATAGATGTATTCAATAGCGAATGCCACAGTGTGTGTGTGTGTGTGTGTGTGTGTGTGTGTGTGTGTGTGTGTGTGTGTGTGTGTGTGTGTGTGTGTGTGTGTATGTATGTATGGCTGTCTGGTCCCTGGAGTGAGGATGTATGTTACCATAGTGAACTGATAAGACCCCTCCCCCCATCCAGGCGATGCAATCTACTATCCATGTTGATATCCCCGATCTTAGGCCATATTAACTACCTGTACATGTGTAATCTCTGTGGCGTGTCATGTAAGTGCACAGTACTGTAATGATGATTTGCACATAGGCAGGGGTCCTCACCTCAACACTAGCAACTATGTGTGTGTGTGTGTGTGTGTGTGTGTGTGTGTGTGTGTGTGTGTGTGTGTTACTGTGTCGGTGAATTGGCAAGTGTGTGGGTGTGTTACTGTGTCTCTGAATACGTGTGTGAATACCTGAGTGTGTGGGTGCAGTTGTGTGCTCGCATCCTGTCATGGGAACGTGTATTACTGCTTCCCAATGAGGCATCATGCTTCCCACTGGCCTCTACCCTTGTCATCAGCTAGACTGCTCTCTTATCTCCCCACTCCATATAACTGTACCTGTGATGTCACCTAGTATGGATGTCGCATCTGTAGCCACAGTGCTTAATACTATCATGCTCTTGGATCAGTAGATCTGTAGACATGTTTGGAACGTGGGACTTTCTAACTGTGATGTGGAAGCTACAAGGTGCATGCTAGTATTTTCATACTTACCTGTGAGTAGTCCACATTTACATATGGGACACTAACTGCAAACACTGACATCCACTGGCACATGCAATTAGAGCTGAAGGAGGAAAGCAGAACATCATGACCAACATGCACTTACTGTTGTTACACAAGACACATACTGTTAACATTACAAAATGCATTGTAAACCTGTACTACATGATATGCCTGCTGCCTGTCAACAGTGCACAACAATTGTAATCTAAACTTATCTTTCTAGTCTGTTCACCCTATGCATCAGACCATATTAGCATGTCCCTGCACCGATGGTGTGGATGACAGGGACATGTGTGTGGGTTAAGGCCTTTGATCTAATTGGGCGTGTGTGGATGTTATGCATGTGTGTGTTGTGGTGCCCTACATATGTTTCCGGTGTGTGTGTGTGTGTGTATATATGCACACAGTTCTGGCATGTGTCTGGCCTACACAGGGGTATTATTGACAGCTGCAGACTGTACAAGCCAGGTTTTACAGTTCACGGTGTCTGGCCATGGCCACGTGACCTGTGCCTGCCAGAGGTTGCACGGGCACTACCAGGCAGAGGTGCAGATTGGGTACTGTCTGATGACACATGTCCACTGGAACCGTGTCCCTGTTGGGACCATCCAGGGCCACGTGCACGTGGCCTGCTGTGTCGTGGTGTGGACAGCACAGCACCAGCTGCACTGCTGCTGCTACCGCCACTATGGGAGCGGGCATGTGAGGTAGTTAGTTCACGGAGACCTGAAACAGGTGATGTAGCAGGCCTATGTCCATGAGCCCAATGCTTCACTCCTGCCAGATGTTCCAGCACAGACAGCTCACGCTCACGGATTGTCATGCCATGGTCAAGGACTCCATCCATGTCACCCAATCACCTGTCCAGAGCTTCAGCAGTCTGCTGTTGAGTATTACCATTGCCTGGATGTTGTTTAAAGAATGGACAGCAGTCCTCTGAAGCCTCTGATCTTCTCTGTTGTGCTGTTCAGCACATGCCTGTGCCTCCATTACAGCCTGAAACATGCATCTGGTGACACTAGTTGCTGTGCTCTGTCTTGTAGGGGCATGTTGGCCAGAGGTCCTCCTATGAGCAGCACTGGCCACATGCCTGTGTGGCGCATCACCGGTCAGTTGGCTGACACCATGGTGTGCAGACACACCTTCCATAGCCTCCACACTTTCCTGTTCCAAGCTACCACACGCCAACTGTCCTTCCTCTATGGCCACTGGTGATGGGGTATGTGTTGGCATGAGAACTGTGTGTGGGGATGAGGGGGCTATAGGTGGAATGGCAACCAATGGCACAGATTCAGCCCCTGACAACCCTGCCTGTGCCTCAATCATACGTTCATAATCACTGCTAGAGTCTGTGGGGACACTAAGATCAGATGGACCGCAGGAGGGAATGCACCTACATCACCTGTGAGGGGTAGACAAGAACTGTACATTACAATCTATACAATAGACACACACACACAGACACACACACAAACACACATGCACACACATGCACACACACACACACACACACACACACACACACACACACACACACACACACACACACACACAAAGACACACACACAGACACATACTATGGCACCCAACATGCATGTGATATGACAGAAGGCATGCAACATGCATGTGATACGGCAGACGGCATGCAACTCAGACAATAATAGTGGTAGTTATCTTACATCCCTGGGGTGCACACAACAGCATGCATGTGTCATAGCAGAAGGCATGCAAATTACACAATCATATTAGTAGTTAGCATACATCCCTGTGTTACACCATGTAGACCAGCGCAGGTTAACAGTACACCTGCCTGACGTGGCATATGACCTTGACAATCACATGTAGTATGACATGTGATCTGCTGATGTGTGCAATGATATGCATACATGTTTAACACAATGGTGTCCTGTCAAATATACAGTGGGGTAATAGTGTCCCAGTGCAGTGTTGTCTGTCCGCCCTACAGACATACTGCACATTTAGCTGATGTGAATGGCCATCACAGGGAATCATGAGGCATCTCTATTGCTATACAGTGTGAGTTACAGACACAGTTCATAGGCATAACTGTGTTTAGATACAATACATAAATACTGTGGAATGTGACCCATGTCACTGAGGTGTATACACACTAAACCATGATGTGGAATGTGTGACAAAGGTCACTGAAGGGCATACGGATGACACCCCTGCACATCTGCAACCATATTGCTGCTGCCTGGCAACTATGGCCAGACATGGCAAACTCATCGGTACACCATGTCCCACATGACATCTGTGTACCACACACACACACACACACACACACACACACACACACACACACACACACACACACACACACACACACACACATGAGGAGCAAGGATGACAGTGATGTCTGACACCAGCAAGGGGAATGTACTGCATCTGTGGGCTGATGTAGTTGTCTGTGTATGTATGTGGATACTGTACAAGTGACTGCTGTCATGTCATGACACACTCAAGATGTTCAACACATCTTATGCGGTGGATTGATGTCACGCCTACACAAGATGTGCACAGGCCTGTAGGATGTCTAGTGTTCCATATCTGCAATATAACCATTACACAAAGGCCATAGTTGCACCATGTGGAGCCAGTGTACGACAGGGTATACACACAAGCACATGACATCTGCTATGTGTGTTGCTTCATGTCTTTGGCCATCCTCCATGGCCATGTGTGTACATGTGCTGGCCAAATGGTTGTGACGGGCATCTATTTCACATGTCTGTG
Source organism: Protopterus annectens (assembly GCF_019279795.1). NCBI lineage: Eukaryota > Metazoa > Chordata > Ceratodontiformes > Protopteridae > Protopterus > Protopterus annectens. The sequence goes on along the minus strand of NC_056731.1, from coordinate 1,586,651,304 downwards.
TTCTCCCTTATGACATACACCCATAGATGTTATATGCTCCACTGACGACAGGGTTATGCAGACAAAGGGTGGTATGTTTGGTATGTGGGATTTGTTTTTCAGGATAGGCAGTGTTGCAGCCAGCCCACTAGATATCATGGACATGTTAGATAGCACATCACATTGTGTGACATTCATAGCAGGGGTATGATCCACACTGGTGAATCCTGTGGGCTGGACATACTCCAGCTCACTGTGTAGTACTGTTTGTATTCCCCACATGTGTAGTTCTGATCTGTAATACATGTCCCTACAGTGAACAGCACCTCCACCATTGTATGCACAGCTGTCCACACATCTGACAATGACAGTTTGTGAGGTTTCATGTCAGTGTTTCACATAGTTTGCAAGTATTGCACATGGGTAGCCATTGTGATGCATTGCAGGTCCGACCTGTATATTGTGACAGGACCATGTATTATGTGTACATGTGGTAAATGGCCATATGGCAGATAGATTTGTCCATTAACATGCCTGATAAATAATAACAATCTCACCTGCAATGGGCTGCTGTCACAGAGGAATGCCAGAGGTACCTAAATAGGAGTGACACAGCAGTATGATCATTATCCATGCCTGTATGATAGCTACAGGGTGCAATGTGCATGTTAACACATATGCCAGTACAATAGACGATACTGTGGAGTATGCACATGTGTGTATACACAGAGTAGCATACTATAGTATGCGGCATGTGTGTATACATGCCTTGCATATGATGTTACATTACATATTGTACAGCGACACATGTAACTATATGAAATATAGTTGCTATATGTGCAGTAGTGACTTACCAGGCAACTCCAGGCTCAGTGGTTGAGAGACATCCACCTCCACGATATCAGCTAAGGCTTGTGGATGTTGTTCTGCAGGTGTCCTTAGGTTGGCCAGTAGCTCCTTGGTACATGTGAGTGGGGGCTGGGTTGGTGGCCCACCACCTGCTGGTGATTGCATTTGCACACTGTTTCACCCATCTAATGAGGTCTGCACAGTGTCTGCACACCTGCTGGTATGTGCGGTTGTGGCCACCCACATCATTAACCCTTCTGCGAAGTTCCTGCCACAGGACATCCCACTGCTGTGCATCCTGTGGCATATGGCTGAACAGGACATCATGATTGTCATGTAGGTATGGGATGAGGGCCTCATCCTCCAAGTGGGTATAAGGTAGTAGCCTTGCACACGGCATACCTGGAAGACATAATGATGGAGACAGGTCACAGTAACTCACAGACGTACAGAGCTACAGCTGAACATACATGTGTATCACATTTATTATGATTAAATAGTTGTCTTTGCAAATCTACATGACACTGACACCACTGACATGTTTGTGTCACACACATTTGACACTGAATGGTGACTGGATATTATCACCATATATGTGTGTGTGTGTCGTCACCTGATTACATTGCTCATACTCCATGTGGATGCTGTCTCGATGTGGGCATGTCTGTTTGCCTGTACTGGCATTCTTACCTATCAGCACATGCCTGGATGTGTCCACATTAATGCAGTCAACCTTGATGCTGTGTATATGTCACATATTAAGACTTACACTGCCTTAACAGACATGACCTGTGACCCTGCAGACTTGCTCATGGAAGATTTTACATGTATGTGTTTTGCTATATACATCTACATGGCACTGTACAGAAGTTCAACATCCTGCCATGTATCACCTGTGTTGCACATGTGATACACATGGGACACTGGCTAGCCAGATGGTATTTGCAGGGATTGATATCAACTATATCATGTACGGTCAAAGTCAACTAGTAGGCTATATGCCCTAGGCCATTTATGAATCTAGGATGAAAGGTTACTAGCTGTATCCAACAGGCAGATTTCTGGGGCCAGGTGAAGCAGTGCCACATAACTAATCCACGGGGTTAATGATACATTTATCATGCGGTCATCACACCATGTCTGAGAGGGGGCAATGTGCAGCTTTGATGGACAGGGATGCATAGTATGGCAAGAGTATGTAAATTGTATGGGACAAGAATCTGTCCAGCATGTGGTGATCCTTGTACTAGGAAGGTGGATGTCCATGAAGTATGTGTTTGAGATCAGGATGTGTACGTGTAGCATGTCCAACATCACTGGGTTGGACATGGCTTTATTCAGGGTAGACATCATGCTACATAGTGGAGATGGGGATTGGGAAGGCTGGTGTAGGCCATCTGAACATGGCCAATACCCCTTAAAGGAAATATGTGATCTGATATGGGTCACTTGAGTGTTGAGTATGGCTGGACAATGATCTCTATATTCATGGATGGTACCCTGTCATGATTAGGGTTGTCACATATGACTACCTGACAGGTGTGATGATGTAACTATCACAGGAAAGACAACTGCCCAGCTGCATCCCTTACACACAGTGTCCATTATGTTGACCGCTGCCTATGTGGTAGTTCATGGGTACAGGGTTATTAACATAGGGGTGACAATGCAATATGCAGCTGTCGGATTGTGGCCATATGTCACACACCTTACCCACAAAGCCCCTTCTGTATGTTGTCCACATCACTCTGAGTCAGCTATTGCTCCTAGGTCATAGTCATTCGCATACTTCAATAGGCAGATGCCTTCAGTTAGTCTGTGTGGTACAGACTACAATGAGGGATGAGTACAATGAATTAACCCTGTCTTACTGTAACTGGCACTGATGTGATGTGCATGTATTATTCAGACACCTTCTGTAGTGTTGGCTCTGCCAGCAGTCCCATTGCAAAACACTCCTGTGACATAGGAATGTACATCTAGTATACCGAGTGTAGGAGGAACACAGTATTGGTGATGATATCCTATGACCTGGCAAGGTTATGATATGCAGTGTGAAATCAACCTTACTGTCATCTACATCTGTACTGCTGACATCAAATACATTGATCAGGGTTCATGGCCTTTCAGACCAGACTCAGCAGGGTAGTAGTGCAGTACTTCCCATTATCAGTGGTGACTCCCACTTTGTGGGTTGTGATACTTGTTGGTGTGCACCATTCAGTGTGTACACAGCCTGTCATGAAGCTATGTTTTACATGATGTGTATGTGGAGAGCAAATTGTTTTGCCATATGTGTATGTACAACCTGGGATGTGGACAGGTCCCATGCAGCCTGAGTGCAACTTGTACCTGCATAGTTGTGGTTACAGGGGCTCTGTAGTGTACATGGATATATGATTGTGTACCTGTTGGGGGGGGGGGCAGTGTGTTTATGTTATCCAAGACCCTATCTGGATTGCTTATTCATTTTATTTATTTATTTTACATTTGTTAACCGGGCTAGTCTAACTGGATATATTTCCATTTTCAGTAGAGGCCCGGGGAGAAAAGCTCCAGGGGCAACAAATAAAAATTGAAATTTAAAAATTAAAAATTAAAAATCAATATAAATACATAATAAGAATACTAAAAAAATACATGAGTATTAATAAAGTAAAGTAGGTATTTACAATAGTAAAGGTGACAATATGTACAGGATAATTCAATATGCAGTGAGATACATGTAGACTATCAGTACATCAAACAGGATAGAAACTTTCAGAGCATCAAGCAGGACAGATTGCACTAGTATGTTGTATTCTGTTAAGCAGTTACAGTCTTACTTCAATGAATGTGAAATAAGTAGAGGTTCAAGAGGAAAAAAATCTGTAGTGAAGGAGAAGGTTAATCAGGGTTGCTGCATGGGGCATAACCAGAGTGTTTTGAGGTGTCTTTTGAGGTTTTGTTTAAAGAGAGGCAGTGAAGAAATTAAAGTTAGTTCATTAGGCAGTAGGTTCCAGTTTTTTCCCACAGAGTTGGAAAACAGAGAAACTCTAGCCATGTTGTAAGGCTTGCTAATGCTAGCAAGAAGTTTGCTGGAAGAGCGAAGATAATTTAGATTTTTGTAGGGGATTATGAGACTGGAGAGTATAGGAGTGCTGTTAGGTTTATAAAATATCTTGTGGGCAATGGTGAGTTGGGAGACTTTAAGCTGGTTTTGAAATTCAAGCCAGCCTAGCTGCATTAGATTCAGACAGTGGTGAGTTCTAAAAGGATTGCCGATGGCAAATCTGGCGATGTTATTATAGGAATTAGCTAGTTTGATGAGATTATTTTTCTTTAGATTAGTGTATATTGGTGAGGCATACAGAAGAGTTGAAATTAAATGAGAGTGTGCATTCTTAGTTCTGGCTATTGGGTGTTAGGAAAGGTTTAATTCTATATAAGGAGCCTATTTCTCTGTTGACAGTTTTTATGGTGTTATTTATGTGGCTGTCAAATGTAAGGTTATTATCAATAGTAATTCCTAACAATTTAGTGGTAGAATCGGGGAATATAATTGTGCCATTATTGGAGATGACAGAGAAATGTATGGGGGAGAATTTACTGGTGGGTGTGAAGAGAAGGAGTTTAGTTTTTTTGGCATTGAGCAAGAGGCAACGTTTTGTGAACCATGTTTCAACTATGTTGAAAACATTTTGAGTAAGAGAATGTAGATTAGTTGGGGAGTTTGCTGAGCATACTAGTGTAGAATCATCTGCATATTGAATGCAGGTGGCTTGTGGAATGGCTACATGGAGGTCATTGATAAACAGTGAGAAAAGAAGTGGACCTAGAATAGAGCCCTGAGGGACTCCGAGTGTGACTGGCAGAAGGGATGATATATTATTTTCCCAGAGAACTGCCTGTTGCCTATTGGTAAGGTAGGACTTGAACCATTTAACTGCCAGACAGTCAAGGTTGTTCAGAACTTGTAAGCACTACGTAAACTACTAATTACTATAGCACTCAATCTTCCTCATTACCTAGAGGTAAACAGTTTTTGTACATACTTTTCTCACTTGCTTAGAGTAAAACAGCTCTTGTACTCACTTTCCTCACTTATCTAGGGAAAAATAGTGTCATATTCAGGCATGTCCAAGGGTCAGCTCCCAGTGTTCTCTCCTGTCTATCTGATGAATCTGGGCATCTTAAGGCAATGTAGAAATTGCCTCATGTACACAGACAACCCTCTCCACCTGCCACCCAACACTACAACCTGTGAGAGATGCACTTATCTAGCCAAATAAGAGGTAAAGCTCTCTCCAACCAAGACTGAACTTGACAGTCATGTGGAAAAGGTAAACATTTGCACCACACCACACTCATCACATAGTCTCACTAAACCTACACCACCATAATCCACACATAGTAACACAAAAACATTTGCAGTGGCTCTCAATAATAATCTGCCTAAGCACAGAGACCTCCAAAGTGGAAATGCAAGCAGCCTCCATCCCCCAATACAACCCCAATGACGCATAGCCCACAGACTCAGTGTGCCACTCAACCACAGCCAATAAGGCAAAACAACGTACCCAACACACTAGTCATAGGTGACTCTATAGTCAGGCACACTGATGTCCCACTCACTAGGCTAAACAAGGAGAAGATTACTGTCAGCTGCCTGTCGGGTACCAGGATCCGCCACATAACCCATGCACTCAGGTCACTCCACAACAAGTACAAATATGACTATGTCATTGTCCATGTTGGTGTGAATGACCTGAGACGTACCTCCCTGGACTACATGAAACGAGACATGGAAGAGCTCTCTGATCTTGTAGCCCAGGCAGGTTTGACCCTAGCCCTGAGGAAAATTTTGCCATCACCCAGAATGATACAGCAGTATGAGGGGAAAATGATTGACTTTAGCAATTGGGTAAGCTTCTGGTGTCATTCTAAGGGGATCCAGTATCTGTCTGCTTGGGATGACATGGTCGACAGACCACGATGCTTTGCCACAGATGGCCTGCACCTGTCGCCCCTGGGATTGCAGATACTGGCTAAGGCTCTTGCTGCCCCTATAGTGCCTTCTTTAGGCAAGGTTCAAATAACATATTCACCACCATAACAGGAACAGGCAAGCACAAACTGAGGGTAATGCTACTCAATGCTGGAAGTCTAAATCTCAAAATGCACTCACTCGAGGCACTCCTTGTAATGGAGAACATCGATATCTGTGCAGTGACTGAGACCTGGTTCAAGGCTCCAAAGAGCACCCCTGCACTACCATGCTGTAATTCATACCACACGTTTTGACCATGTAACCTGGACCGAAACACCCAAGGTGGAGGTGTGTCCATATTCATTAAGGATATCCACCCCTCCAGGCTAGTTGTGTAGCACAATGCATCCGAGGTTATCCAAGTGCAACTACCTCTGGGCTAGACTGCAATCCAAATTGTAGCTTGCTACAGATCCCCCACCATGCCCCAAGATTCCCACTCCTCTTTTCTTGATGAACTGGAAATTATTAGGGTTCAACCAAACACCCTACTAATGGGCAACTTCAACTACCCCACCATTAACTGGGAAAACTACTCGTGTACAAACTCATTAGCTCAATGCTTTCTTGAATTCATAAACTCCAATGCCCTGGATCAACTTATCCACACCCCCACCAGGAGCAACAATATCCTAGACCTAGGCATTACCAACATGAGTGACCAGTGTTCCACACCTGCAATCAACTCCTCATTGGTCCGATTCGACCATAAGCTAAACACCCTTGATATCCACATCCCGCCCCCACCCCCCCATTAAGGAAACCACAGTATAATATTTCTACAAAGCCAACGTCATGCTTCTTAAGACAGAAGTGGTGAACTTCGTGACACCCATGCAGATGGGACAATACAGTTACAACTACTGAATCCTCCGCAAATGCACTCTATAAGCACTTACACAAGTGCATGGATCGTGCTATCCCAAACAGAACCAAGACACTATCCTCCAGAAAAAGGAAGCTAATCTGATGGTCACCTGCCATAAACAAACTGTACAACAAAAGGAAGAAACTGTTGCAAAAGAGAGTACAATCCCATGAGTGGAAGAGCTCCCTGGTTAGCCTCAGTAAGAAGCTGAGATCCCTTATAAGATCCTTCAAAGATAGCTACGAAAACAAAACTACCACTAATTCCAAGGACAACCACATAGCATTCTATAGCTATGTCAAATATCTTAACACCCAGATCTGCTCTGAGTTACAGCACAAAGGCACGAACCTTACAGAACCAACTGATATTGCCAACATCCTGGCAGATAGGTTCAGTGCTATCTTTCCCTCCTCTCACCCCCTAAAGGGCCCGTATCTATACAGGAAGAATGCAGGTTCCTGTAATCACAACTAAGCAGGTAAAAGCTGCACTCTCTAAAGCCAATATCACAGCATCCATGGGACCGGACAACATCCCAGGCTGCATTTTACATGAACTTCAGAACGAACTGGCTCCCCACTTACGCACCATGTTCAATAATAACCTCACATCAGGCTTTGTGCCCCCTGAATGGCGCACAGCAACAGTTATCCCGCTCCACAAAGGTGGCGCCACAGTGGACCATGGGACCTATTGCCCTATAAGCCTGACTAGCCTGGTCTGCAAGGCTATGGAGCACATCATCATGGATCTCATTCACAGAGACATTGGGTACCTCCAAACCTTTGACCCCATCCAGTTTCACTTTGTTAAGGGCAGACTATGCCTCCTAAACCTGGTGGACTTCCTTGAGACAGTTACCAAGGCATTAAATGAGGGTAAGGAGGTCCACACAGCCTACCTTGATCTGTCAAAGGCTTTCAACACCATTCCCCATTCTGGTATTATCGACATTCCCATCCACCTGAACATTAACCCCTACGTCACAAGATGGTTTGCAAAGTGGCTCAAGGACAGAACCCACACAGTGGGAGTTGCATACCCTAGGTCTGACTGTAAGCCAGTTACAAGTGGTGTCCCCCAGGGTTCAGTCCTAGGATCCCTCATGTTCGGTATATACTTCTCTGAGGTACAGGCAAGCACAGGAGGACTTTGGCTGAAAAGGTTTGCAGACGACTGCAAACTAGGGGCCATAATTGGTTCCCCAGCTGATAAACACCCTCCAGAAGGGTCACATTGAGATTGATACCTGGTGTCAATATCATGGCCTCAAGCTGAATGCAAAAAAAGTGCATAGTCATCCCCTTTGGATAATACTAATTACCCGAGGACTACCACATACTTTCAAGGAAGACGGCCTGGATGTGTTGTTTGTGATGTATTGCAACAGCTATATGGAGACAGACAGAGATATATTAGCTTCATGACTCCCCTGGACTGTGTGTAATGGCTAGAAGATTTTGTTCTACATGTGAGTACAGCTGTTATATTTCAGAACATTGCTACTTATGCAGGGTTTGTTTGTACCTGATACTTCTGCAGATGTTTCAGTCTGGCAATGATGTTTGGGCAGCTCAAGGCTGTATGGCTATGCATGAAATGTTAGGTGGTTTACAGTGTGCTCACCAGACATCTTTGGTTTGGTGTACATGTGCATCATACTGTGCTTTTAATCAGTAATTGGTAACACTTCCTGGTGTATACACAACCCTCTGAAACGGGATTAGTGCAAACAAACCCTGTAACATCAGCAGCTGTTCCATTGTATAACAGCAACTATTTCACATAGGGCCATGTTAGTGTGTCTCTGACAAGGTATGTTAAGGCTTCTGCAGATGTCGTACAGTGAGTGAATGATTTGTGATGTTATTACAGTTTGTATTGTAATTGGTTTGGGTGTGGGGGAGATGCTGGTGGGTGTACATAGCAGATGCAGGTGTGTAGGAAGTGCTTTTATACATAATCGATATGTGTGTGAGGGTTCCTTCCCTGTTTGAACATCTATCCTTTAGTGGACTAATACTATGGTAATTGCAGGCTGATTCAATAAGGCACTGTTAATTGGTTCCTGTATAGCATGCAGGTGATGTTAGTCCTTGAAACCTTTCGGCAATACATCAGAATGTAATAAAGTGTTGCTACATGAAAGCTGTCTGTGTATTTCAGTCATAGGTATTTGCAGTCATTGGAGTTGTGTTGGTGACTGACCCTCTTTGGCTAGGGTTGCCACCTTTTCAAATGGCCATAGTGGGACATTTTCGGGACACACATCAGATTTTACAGGCCGACACAAACCCACAGTCAGTAGAAAGGATAGAACTTTCCTTTTTTGCCTAAATATAAGCTTATTCTTGTAGCAGTTTAGTTGCTTATCCTGTTTCTTGTAACATGTAGGTATTTTAGATACAGAAATAACTATTTTATGCAACTATTACATTACATATGGGACATAATTATGTCCTACAATCTCATGACATTTGCCATTTTTAATATTTTTGGTCAGGACACAACCGCCCAAAGAGGGACTGTCCCTTGCAAAGTGGGACAGGTGGTAACCCTGTCTTTGGCTCATGTCCATAGCACATATTTGTAATAGTGTATAGGCATATACTCTCCATATCCTTTGTTCATAAAGTTTGGTTGTGGCGGAATGTGTGATTGCTATGGTCCATGTTATACTCATATATGAACACTTCAACCACTGTATACGGGATACCTACGGAATCCCGAACGCACACAATTCCGAATCCCACAATACCGGGCCCAGACTCCCAAACCCCACATTACCAAACACTCAAACTCGCGACAGTCAAGCACACACACGCACACACAAACACACTGCTACCCATCACATCCAAACAAACCATCCTACACTACGTATGAGCAGGTGGGCAAGCCCCCCTACACCCCCCATGTGGGTGGCTGTGCCCCCCACACCCCCCTACTTTAATATTCTACCTCTGAGATTGCATAAACAGACACACAAAGCAAATCTACACCCACATATTGCAGTCCCCCAGGAACACACACCACACTCAGAACACACACTTACACACACTACAGCCCTCAGAAACACACTTACACAAAGTAACCTACCTGAACCGCAACACCAGAAGCACTAACTAAATGTCCCTTAACATTGGGATTTTAAAACTCGTGCTTCTGGTGTTTCCATACTGTGGTCTTTCGCTCTTTAAGCCTTGTGATTACGCGCAGCAGTATGTCAAGCATTTGGTATTTGGTAGGTATCCCATTTATATGTACCTCCATGGTTGTGTAGATGTTGTTAACCTATCTATATATCTACATATATATGTAAATCCCTATATATCGACATCTCTCTCTCTCTCTCTCTCTATATATATATATATATATATATATATATATATATATAGCATACACCTTTCATTGGGTACATGGCGGTTTGTCCTATAGCCACACATTCCTCCCTTTTGTGTTTTAACCTGTCAGAATACACAACTGCCCTTGGTACATCTCAGGTAGCTTAGTGGTAGGTTACTGTGAAGACTGAGTACATGGTTGCATGTTCTAATCCAGGCAGTGGTCATTTTACCTCTCAGAGCAGGCACTGGTAGTGCAAGGGCATTTAACGCACATTTCAGTGGTTGTGTGTTCCAAATGTTTATTATTCTGTGGAATACTACCTATATATGCAAGCTGTGGTTAAGGTATACTACGTAACATGTAAATCATCTCTGACTTTATTGGGATTTGAACCAGGACTGCACAGATATTATGCAAATGCTGTAGCCATTACACTATTGACATTAATGTTGCTTCTGCCTATTTCCTATGTCCATGAATCTTATGTGTAAGCTTGGGTGCATAACAGGCGGAGCCACCCACACCCAGTGAACTTCTTGGAATACCGACATAACACATGAATTGAGAGATTATACATTAACATCCTAACTACATTTGGCATAGCCCCTCACTGACACACTTCAGGGGAAACCTTGATGTGTGACTGGGCAACAGTATATACACCCCTGGGATCATGTGTCCCAGAAACATACAGCCAGGGTGTGGGGGAGCCACTCCAGTTTTATAGCTGCAAGACCTGTTGGGGAAATTGAATGCTGTTGGGTTGTCATGTTAACATGCCCCTTTGAGATCACTATGTGTCCCTATCACCCTACAGCACCCCAATCTTCAACAGCTTCCAGCAACTCTGCCTGGAATCACTTCATTGGCTATGCTTGACAGAGGCTCAGTTACTTCATTGATGGTGCAGGTAAAGCCACCATACTGTAGCTATGCTTCTAAATGCCCTTGGGAAGATAGCCTACTACCTATCTGTGAACCTCTACAGTGCAGGCCATCTCCAACATCATATGTGATTATACAGAGTTTTCTGATCACAATATACAGTGTACAATCACCATGTAGTCAGACAACAGTTAAGTACAGCAATAGCATACAGTCTACTGATAAATCACTCCAAAAGCCTATCTTGGAAGCTAGTGGACATGTATAGGTTTCAGGCTTTATATTGCTTACCAGTAGGTTACCTACAGGAAAGATGGGACACAAGTACAGATGGGAAACATGCCTGCAATAATGCCACACCAACTTGCATGTTTCAGCCTAAAGCTTTGGAATGCTGGGCAAGGCTATTGGTGCCCCCATGGTGCTGTTTTAGGCAGGTCTCAGAGGTGAATCTCACCTCCATGAACTGCACAATAGCGGAATCAATGAGAGTTAGGTTACTCAACACCAGGGGTAGTACTCACAACTTGCATGCACTCACAGCACCCCTCAGTATGGACAACATCTACATCTGTTCTGTGACTGGGACCTGTATAAGGCTCCTGTGAGCACACCAGCACTACCAGACTACAACCCATAACACACATTTCAGCCACTGAACATGGACTGGCACAGACATGGAGGGGGTGCATCCATATTCATCGGGGATACCTACACGTCCAAGTTAGTGGGGCAGCATGATACCTCTGTGATCATCCATGTGCAGCTAACATCAGCCATGACTGCAATGCAAACTGTGAGCTGCTACAGATAACCCTCCATGACCCAGGAGTACCACTACAACTATCTGGAGACAGTGGTAAACATGACAGTCCTACCAGACACCCTGTTATTGGTCAATGTCAGCTACCCTACACTTAACTGGATAACCTACTCGAGTATTCACTTCCAGGCCCAGCACTTCCTGGGATTTATCACCTCATATGGCCTGTATCAGTTGGTAGATGGACTAACGAGAGGTGAAAACATACTAGAAGTGGTAATTACTGACATGTGCAACAGGTGCGCTACAGCAGAGGTAAACCGGTCACTGTTTAGATCTGACCATGAACTATTCACTGATGATTTCCACTCCCATCTCCCCCACCCAAGGAACACACAGTGAATACCTTTCCTACAGCTAAATTCACAATACTAATGACAGAGGTGGGAGGGTTCACAGCCCCCACGCTCAGGGATGACACTGCTCAAGATACAGACAGAATTACAAATGCACTCTATAAGCACCTACAAAGATGTATGGGTCGTGCCATCAATGGTAAACCAGGACTCGCTACTCCTACACAAGAACATCAGTCTGCTGAACCCCTGCATTATACAGGCTATACAACGGAAGTAGGACAGTAGTCAAGAACAACAGCAAATCCCAAGACATGCAGACGTCCGTGACCAGTATTAGCAAGATACTTATGTTACTCATGTAATCATCCAAGGCTGACATCCACAGGTAAATAGGCATGGATTCAGAATATGACCACAAAGGCTTCTTTGGCTATGTCAAGGATGTAAGTAGTAACACACAGATTTGCACTGTGCTGGTGCAATATTGCATGGAATATACTGACCCCACTGATATCACCAACACACTTGATGATACATTTGGAGCAAGCTTCACCCCCTACAGGGCCAACAACAGTACCCAAAACGTACAGTATTCCAGACATCTGAGACATACAGGTGGTGATGGCCCTTTCAAATGGCATGACAGAGCATCAATGGAGGCAGATGGTGTCCTAGACTGCATCCTGCAGACACTACAAGACAACGTGACCCCCATCTCTAATATAGCAATTCAACATCAGCCTCTACACAGGCTACGTGGCTATTCACTGGTGCATGGCAATAGCTATTCCACTCCACAAAGGTGGTGACACAACTGACCATGGTAACTACCACCCCATAAGCCTGAGTAGCCTGATCTGCACGTCTATGGAGTGCATCCTCATGGCACTCATTAACATAGACAATTGTAACCTCCAGACACTTGATCCAAACCAGGTCAGCTTGATTGAGTGCAGATCTTGCCTACTGAACCTGTTTGACATCGTACAGTCACCTACACTTTAGGTGTGGGGTGTGGTAGTTCACACATACTACCTGGACCTCGCCAAGGCTTTTGACACCATTCCCCACTCAGGTATTATTTCTACACTCACCAGCCAGTACATACACCCATACATCACAGGTTGGTTTGCCAACAGGCTTACACACAGAACCCACATGGTAAGCCTAGCAGCCTCCAGGTCCAACTCTTGACCAGTCCTGGGACCCCTACTGTTTGCCATATACTTCTCAGAGGTACAGGATAACACAGTTGGACTACAGCAGGCCGTGTTTGGCAATTACTGCAGACTGGGAGCCATAACTGACAGTCCAGCTGTCACAGACGTCCTTCAAGGGGCCTCACATAGACCAAGACAGGGTGTCAGCATGATGGCCTCCAGCTAAAGGCCACATACTGCATGGTCATTCCATTTTGGGAAACTACACACACACATATTAACACATGAGTGGCAGACACTATAATTTAGATGACGTAATGGGTATGTGGGGACTACATTACATAATGATCTCTCCTTGACAGTCATATCTGCAAAGTAGTTAGGCCATCCATCTATGTAGGCCATCTGATTACTTAAGGGTTCGCATCTAACAGACTTAGGTTATTGTTCCCCTTTACTCATCACTCCCATCATCGAGTATGATAAACCATTTTGGATGTACCTCAGAAGACACATCTGACAGCTGGAAGGGCCACGGACGTACCTCGCAAAGAGGGATAATGCCCTCAGACATGTGTCCTATGCTGCCAGACTGCATAAACTCTTGCATTATTCGGTGGCATCTCGTTTACTCAGAGATGATATTTGCTGACCAACAAAGCCGTGTCCAAGTCAGGCTTAATGGATATGCTCCACCTATGGGAATCCATATCACAGTGAGCCACACACTGTAATGAGCTACACCTTGCCACAACCATAACGGGAAGATGCTGTAGTGACAGATTCCTGTCATGGGTACTCCCCATGATTTGGAACTACATCCCTGATTACATTATACGGAGCCCCTCACTAACACTCCAGGGAATCCTTGCAGAGTGGGTGGGGAACAGTGGATACACCCCAGGTATCCCGCAATTGGCTCTGCTCCACATAGGGACAGTTCATTAATCAATGGGGTGGCGACAGCAGACACATTTTGCTAGGCTTATGAATGGCCTCGGGCAGTTAGGCATGTACCTACCTATGTACCTATGAACCTATACATACAGTATCGACACATGTTGATAGCTTAATTTACTGTTCAGGTGTTGACTTACCTTGTGCCAATGTCAGTTGTGTGTACAATAGTTGAGGGCTGCCTATGTAGGATGCACACAGTAGACCACCTATACATGACAATTTACAGGTGGTCGTGTGTGTGTGTGCCATCCATGTTTGCTGTGTGTGCAGGTGGAGAAGGGTGTCAGTCCATAGGTGCCTACACTGTCAGTGTGATATACGTTCCCTCTTTGCCAAGGCATGGGCATACTGGGCATGCCTCCATATGCCTACTGGGGCTGGCACAAGGTGTTTGTGGTCTGAGTCCCTCTGTGCCTGTGGGGCCCTTGGCAATGGTGGTGGGCTGTGAGGGCCTTCACCATTCTGTCCCTGCTGCAGCTGTTTCCGCAGGATCATATTGTGTAGCATGGCACATACTATGAAGATGTGGGCACACATGCCTGGAGAGTACTGCAAAGCTCCACCAGATATGCCCAAGCAATGGAACCATGATTTCAGCATCCCAAACACATGCTCTATGATGATTCTGGTTTCTGCGTGTGCCTCATTATGGCATTCTTGCATGGGTGAGTGTGCATTTCTGATGGGAGTCATCATCCACAGTTCCAGTGCATAGCCAGCATCCCCCACCAGGTGGCCATATGGAATGTCCCCCCCTGGCAAATACCTGATACAGCTCTGAGGCATGCCAGATGTGGGAGTCGTAATAGCTTCCAGGGCTGCCAGCACACACATCCATGATAATGCCCTGGACATTGCACACGACCTGGCAGTTGATGGAGGGGTATCCCTTGCGGTTTATGTAGCACCTACCCTGCTCACCGGGTGGTGTCTTGATGTGTATGTGCGTGCAGTCTATTGCACCCAGTACCTCCGGGTAGTCTGCCACATGGTGGAAGAGACGCATATTGCTGGCCAACTCCTCCTGTGTTCGGGGGAAGCATATGTGCTCATTGGCATGTGGTAACATGGCATCCAGAAACTGGTGGAGTACCCTGGATGCTGATGCCTGTGAGATCCCCATGATATCCCCAGTTGGCCTTTGAAAGGTACCTGTGGCTAGTATTCTCAAGCTTACACATACCTTCGTGTCCACTGGGATGGGTTCCCCTCTGTTATTTCTGGCTCTGAGGCGTGGCCGGCCAGCTCAACAAGTTGTTGTATGGTGTCCATGTCCACCCTGTAATGCTCTACTATTTCCAGATCATGTAGCCCCTGGCAGGTTACCCTGGGTCTAAACACTTTTCTCCACCTCCGGTGCCTGAGATGGTTGTCACCATCATCCTCCACACCACCGTCAGTCTCCAACACATGCTGGTGAATCAAAGCTATGGCAGCCCCTAACATGTACATATTAAAAGTTCCCCATCTGTATACACCAATGGTGCAGACTGTCTGGGAATACACAAGTGTATGTTAGGTGCTTTCACACTTTATACTATTGTGCAATGGATGCTGCTGGTGTAATTGGGTGTGTATGTGCAATTCCAGCTGCAGGGTATCCTAATTATTGGTTTTACAGGTACTGCTATTGTGGGGCCTTTGGTGTTGAATTATGCTTGGCTGCAGCGATTCATCTATTGCCCTTTACTTCACTTTTCAACCCGATTCCCCTCTGATTGTCAGGCATGCATCCAGCTGCCAGTTTTCTTGTTTTGTACTTTCCCAACCCACGTTTGTGTAGCAAAATGTGTTATGTAGCTGATCTACTGCAAGTTTGCTTTGTTCTGCTGTGACAGTTCTCTTTTCTTTGCAGTACGGCACCTCCCCTTTCCTGTTCTGCAGGTAGCTGCTAGCAGCCTTGTTAGCTGTTGTCAATGGCCCACTGTGGGTTCCTAGGTGTTAATTACTCATTTGTACTCCAATTACCATGCTGCAGCATTTCCTTATTGTCTTCCCATATCCTTCCTGTTTCAGCTGTGGTGCACGCCGCGTACAGCCATTTACTGGGTTTCGAGCGTGTTTTCATCCACGTTCACATGCACTTTCAGTTATCTTGTGTGCTCTCAGCTAAGCAAAACTATGGCTACTTCCATGCCCCTATCCTGCAGCTTTGCTTAGCAACAGGGAAACCGGATTAGCAATGCTCCAATGTGCTTACAGCTAAGGTGGCGCACCCCTCTCTTGATGTCATCTTTATCTCCAGGCCACACCTCAGTGTTGTACTGCTACACTGTGAGGTACATCCTTACACTGGCGGTGATTTTGTGATTCAGTATTACTTGTCTCATTTGCATGACATTGACTACTAATTCCTAGTTACCACGCAGAACACTGTCACAGACCCTTAGCAACCCTTGCGCCATAGTTGTGGTGTAGCATGTGTGCCACTGACTATTATGGGGAATTCATAAAATGTGTTACATTGCAGTTTTATTACATATAAATATATTTTCATTGTGATCCCATTGGTGCACCGATGCACTGCGATTTTACTTTGCGTTAGTGTGGTCATGACATTAAATGTTCTTTTTTATGTGTTGTGCATGTTTTTTATGCCAATGGCTACATATTTAGCTATTGGCATATATTAACAGTATAATACGTGAGTTTGGTCTGCTGTCATGGCTCCGATTTTATGTTTGAAAAAATGTAAACCATTTTTTTGGTTTACATTTCTGTATGCTTACGCTACTCCTGCACCACTTCATGAATCGCTACATGCCTTCATTTGCATGCTACACTGCTGCGCTTGGGGTAATTAGCATACTTGCGCCAGGAGCTGCGCAGCTGTGGCGTACGCTGGTAGTGCATGTGGAAACAGCTTGTACCTGAATTGCTCGGTGACCATATTTGGTGTTAGACTGCCGACGCTACGCCTGCACCTGGCGCAACCTTTATGAATCCTGGGGGAGATTATATTGTTTGAAATTCCAGAAAGCCCATGCAGAAAACCTGATACTGACTTAAGACAACTCATGATGAGATTGCCAGTGTCTTCAATGTTGTTGCAACCTAAGGCTGAATAAAATGTAAAGAAAATTTGTCAAGAAGTTCATAAGGGACAGAATGTCTACTATGGGAAAATGACAAGAAGTTTAATTTCTTTATTCACAAAGTGAACAGTGAGCCTACAAATTCCAGTAGAGAAACATTTGGAGCAGTAAGCAGGCATCATAGTGAAAATTGTTAACATCTCCTAAGCCTTGAGCTTAACAAGGAAGATCATTTATCCTGGAAAAACAGGAAGTATTGTTTGTAAACTGGGACTGACTTAATTACTGAACAGTGACTGATGGTACCTATTGTTATTTGAAGTGAGAGGTGAATTCCAGGAGGTGACAAAGTTACTGGATATGGAATACACACACACACACACACACACACACACACACACACACACACACACACACACACACACACACACACACACACACACACACATACTATTCTGAAAGAAAAGAAAACATGTTTTATTAGAACTGATTTCAGACTTATAAATCTATTATCTCCTATGATAATTCAACTGGATGTGACTGTGTCTACTAAAAGGGATACTTGAAGAATGAGATATAGACAAATTGTTAGAAACAGTCCTAGAAGATGGCATGATTTCAAAACATTGTGAATTCCCACATATTAATAAAGTCTGATTAATGCAGCTACTATTAGTAGCTAATAAAACTTATTTTTGAAATTGTAGGACATGTTTGCTCTCATTTACAGTTACAGTTATTGTGGTACATAGTGATATGTTCATGGCCAGATGAAAAGGAAAAAGTGCCAAGGCAAATAGAAATGTACTATACAGATCATGATATTAATAATTATTAACTTGTATAAAAATATTATAAAAATGAACCCTAAAAAAGGCAATGTGATATATCTATATAGTTAGTACCTCTTTAATATATCCATAATGTTACTATATACTGTAAGTAACGTGACTTCCATTTTCAGACAGAATAGCTATCTGTTCCGTTCTTCTGTGTGTATTTATTATACTACCAGACAGAACTACACAGACTGGTCAAGGATGGAAGTGCAACAGTGTAAGGAAGGGGAAATGGCTTAAATTCTCAATTAATTATTAGTTCCTGTTTTCACAAAACAGAATGTGTGAAGGGTGGCAGCTTTGGAACAGGAAAGGGGAAGGACATTTGACAGATAGTCATGTACTATGGAGGCTATTCAAAGAAAACTCAAAGAGCTAACAGAAGACAAGCCAGGACACAGGGTACTGACAGTATGCCCCCAAGATCCTAAAGAACTTGGTAGACATACTTACAGATTACCTGACAGAACTCTTCATTCTGGTCATTTAGCACTGGCAAGGATCTGGAGGACTAAACAGAAGCCATCGTAAGGGAGCTATAACTAACCCGGAAAACTACAAAAGCACATAAGCCTGTCTTTGGTAGCAGGGGAAGTCATGGAGTCATGGAGAAGATGCAAAAGGAAACATTAGCTGGTTTCATGAAGAGCAACAGCTTGCAAAATAGGTGCTAGCATGGTCTGTGCAAAGCAGGTTTAAGTTGGCCTTACCTAATTCAGTTTTATGACATGGTTATACTGAAAACTAGCAAACAAAACCTTTTTGATATTATATAGCTCAGCTTTACTAAAAACTTTGACTTAGGCAAATTCAAGGTAACTGGTGCAGAACAGACGTTCACTAAATTAATAAAAAAGGTGGGTGGGTGTCAGGATGCAATAAGTAGTAGTTAAGGAAACTCTATCACAAGAAAGAAATTAAAATGTTTGAAAGGGTGAACAGAATTCATTCCTAGCACAAGTACTCCGTGCCGTCTTTGTATCAGATATCACAAATGGCATAAGCATAGGCTTCACAGATTTGCAGAGAACATGTTAATGAGAGAAGTCATATCTCTCAACCTCCCAGTGCAAGAATTCTGGACAAACCAAAATAATGGGAGATCAAAGACCCAAAATCAGGGCAAATTTTAAATATTGCTGTTATAAATTTAGATAGTTGACAGAGTGACATAGTTTGCATTAACATGCCTTTTCTGAAGGATATGAAGTTAGACACAGACACTCAAATGTCTGTCATTGTTTAGTGAGTTCAATTCTCAATGCTTTGCTAGAAAAAAAAAAAACGGAGATTTTTATGAGGAACAAACCAAAAATTTGAGTTAATAATCTGGACATTCAGAAAAAAAAATTCTGGACTGTGGATGATGGGAAAGCAGGCCTTCAAAAGCACCTGAGCAGATTAACAGAGTGGGCTGATAAATAGTATTTAAATGTTTAATGCAAGGAAGTATAAGTATTTCACCTGGACTCTAATAATGGTAAAGTGGAATACAAATATCAGCTGTGAAGAGTGCCCCCCTCCCCAAGAAAAACGCACATCAGGAAGAAGACAGCAGAAACAAACTGCCAGTTACAAACCAACATCATTCTAGCTAAGATCAATAAGATCCTTGATGTTGGTTACTGGTTAGGCATTTAGTTTAGTCTACCTCTTCATGACTTCTAGGACTTTAATGCACCAGGCCTATATTTCAAAAACTGCTTTTTTTAGTTTTTGCAATTCATACTCTTTACTTCTGTAATGATGTTTATCTTTCTCAGCTGTCTGCATATCTTAGCCTCTGCTGTTCCTTTTTTTTTTGCTTTCAGTCTTTCCCAGCTTCAGTGTCTTTCTTAGTGAATCATGCCTTCACATTTTGTGGTAAAAATATTTAAGTTTTAATGTTACTATTAAACCTTCCAGTGAAAAGTCTGGGTTCATTTTTTTAGGCATTGACTGATTTGAGATTCTTCTAGTATTTTGAATTCTCAAATGTTTTTCTGCATCACAGAGCCTTAATTATAGTCAAGCTCTCATAGCCATTTATTATTTCTGTAAAAAAATCTCTCTCTCTCTCTCTCTCTCTCTCTATATATATATATATATATATATATATATATATATATATATATATATATATATATATATATATATATATATATATATACACACACACATATATATAAAACCAGAAAAAGGGAAAGCTAGTTCTACAGGAACAATATTGGCATGCTAATTGCTAAAATAAACTGTTGTCATTAATTCAAATGTAAGAACCATGTTAAAGATCATGTTGCGTTCTTACTAAAAAGAAAACAGGATTCAAGCTGGTATTGGTTGCTTAAACCACAGTTAATTAAGTAAAAACAAAAGATGAGTGCATCTGCCTTGTCAGAGCTTCATCAGATCTCAACAAATATGAATACTATTGAGAAAGAAAAACTATTTCCTCTCCTGAGTTTAACACTAAACCCCCCTGTAACACTAGCCTCAAATTTGTCTGAATAGTTGGCAGTGTTATGGAAAGGTTTCTATGAAGGTAAAGTGTAGGGTTAGGGTTTTGGGAAGGGTCAGCATTAGGGTTAGGGTTACCACCCATTGCTAAAGAGGGCAGGGGGGCTCAACTCCTCTTACCTGTCTCATTACACACCGACATTTCCATCACTCAGTTATTCGTACCATCAACAGTAAACCAGACTCCCTTTGCTTGTCGAAAAAATGGCATTCAACAAAATGCAGGGTAACTATCTCTCTCTCTCTCTCATTTATATACATACACACACACACACACACACACATGTATGCGTATATATATTCACATGAGTGTAAACTATATATGTATGTGTGTGTGTGTGTGTGTGTGTGTGTGTGTGTGTGTGTGTGTATATATATATATATATATATATATATATTAAAAATATATATATATGTATATTATATATGTATAATATATATATATATATATATATATATATATATATATATATATATATATATATATATATATATATTCATGTGAGTGTAAACTATATATGTATGTATATTATGTATTATATTTTTTTACTGGGGCACTGCTCAATATTGACCGGTAAACAAAAATAAAGTCCAAGCCTGTAGGAAGCACGACACTGAAACAAAAGGCAATAAAAACGCTCTTTATGTTCCACAGTTTCACACAGAAGACATATTGACCAGTTTCAGGCTCCGTCTGGGTGAAATGCAAAACATTTCACAAACAAAAAATACAGAAGTTTAAACAATAGCAGAGTAGTTCAGACAAATTGCACAGAATAAAAACCTGTAAATATATATTCTTTTGAACAAACACAGCACAATATGCAACCAAGCATATTGTAATGTTTGAAATATAGATTTGTTCCTAAAGTGGGTCAATCTTCAACGAATATCGATTGAGGAGAAGAGACTTGGAAAGGAGATGGAAATAGTGTGTTAGGTGATACGTCCTGTGTTGAAACAGGAGCATTTGGCTTGTATGAAGAAGTGCTTTTTGAGATGTATTCTGAATTTGTAATAAGTGTTAATTTCCTTTAGGTCAATGGGGAGAGCTTGCCAAACAGTAGGTGCCTGAGAAGAGAAGGTATGTGCAGTGTTGTGAAGTTTGTTTTTTAGGGGTAATGAGAGTTGGTGTGGCTTGTGAGTCGTGTCTCAGTTTGTATGAGGTTTGTAGCTGCAAAAATGTGTGGAGCTGGAGTAACAACCTAACAGTAAGTTAGATCTTTGTTTCATCGGTAGCCATTTGACTTTTTCTAGTGTGATAGAGGGGCGCCCACAGAGAGGTGTGCTTGTAGTGAACCAACAGATGCTGTTAGAGATAGTCTGGAATGTGGCAATCTTTTTCTTGGAGGCAAAAGCAAAAACTGGCAGTCCACATTCAATTTAAGACAGGACAGCTCCTTTCCCAGTGGCTGCTATTTATGTCCCAAAAGTGCAAGGAGTTTATTTTGGCTCTCACTTTGTCTATGTGGAAATAAAAGTTTACTGACTGTTCAATCCATAATCGTGGGTATTTGAAGGTGGAGGTTATTTCTATGGAATGGTTGTATAAGTCAAAGATACTTAGAGTCAAATGTTTGATAAATTTTCTGTGGAGTTACAAAAAGCATAATTTTGGTCTTGGCGGGGTTGAAAAGTAGTTAATAGTTTATAAGCCATTGGTGGAGCTCATGTAAGTCTGACTGGAGATGAGACTGAATGTTGGTGTGAGAGTGACATGCTCACTTAATGGGATGAGGAAACTCACAAGGAAGTTTATTAATGAATATGGAGAAGTGGGGGAAAGAATGGATCCTTGTGGTGCACCTTTGATAACAGTGCATATTCTAATTGGGAGGATCCTATCTTAACATGGATATATCTGCTAGTAAGGAAGTTTTTAAACCAGGGAGTGACATCTGCACTGATATTAATTTCATTTAGGTTATTTGGGAGTAGAGGTCCGCAGTGGTGCAGCGGTAGCGTTGTTGCCTCACAGCAAGAGGTTCTCCCGTTCGATTCTCGGCTGGAGTGTGGGGAGTGCCTTCTGTGTGGAGTCTGCATGTCCTCCTCATGGTCGAGTGGCATTCCAAAAGACATGAATGAATGGGCATGCCTTCATTGAAGGTTGGGCGTCAAGCTGGCAACTCGGCACAGTAAAAATATACTGCCAATTATTAGCGGACCGGAGTTCCGCTGTGGTGACCCCTAACCGGGAAAAGCCGAAAGACAAACAACAACAAGTGGTCAATAAGGTCAGTTGCTTTTGTTAGTCAATAAACAGGGCAACTGTAAGGAGGCTGCTATCAGAGTTTAGCAGTATGCCATCAGTTAGGGACCAAAGTTCTGTCATAGTACTTTGTCCAGGTCAGAATACATGTTGCTTGGAGGAAAGCAGGTGGTACTGTTGGATATATAGAGAGAGCTGGGTGCAGACTATCTTTTCTAGATGTTTGCTGATAATTTGGAGGATAGATATTGGACTGAAGTGAGAAGTATCTTTTGGGTTTGGTTGCTTTGAGATGGATTGGATTAAAGCAGTATTTCAAATTTGTGGCATAATGGTTTGTGTGAGAAATAGATTATATACACAGGTGAAAGGAAGGCATAGATGTTCTCTGTGGTGATATATGAACTAGGGGTTTATGTTGTCAGATCCAGGAGGGGTATCAGTGGAAATATTTTCAAGAAGAATAGAGATTTCTTTGGGACTTATATATTTGAAGAGGAGGAAAGGGTAAATGGTGGTGGGGTGAGCAATGCATGATCTGTGGGAGGTATGAAGTTTAGTGCTGGAAGATTGCTAAATTCTTTAAGGAAATCTTCTGGAGTAAGTTTTGTTATATGATACTGAAAGGTGTTTATAGGCAGGGTTTTCTTCCTGTAAGAAGATTATTTTTTTCCAAAAGTGTTTGGGCGAAATGTAAGAAAATAATTTGTTTACTTGTTTGAAGATTTCGTTTGTGCATTCTGATGGAGTTCTTGGCTAGATTAAGTAAGGCAGTAAAGGAGTTTTGTGTGTGTGTGGTATACACATGCACAGACACACACACACACACACACACACACACACACACACACGCACGCATATGTGTATGTGCGTGCTTGGGTGTGTAGATGTTTATATTCATACCCTTTTTTATGTATGTATGTGGGTTTAATGGGTATGTGGCCTGGTCCCCAGAGCCTTTTCAGTATCACATTTGCTCACAATGAAGTGCATGCAGAGTAATTAGTGAATTATAATTACAATTCCCATTATATACTTTAAGTTCATATTATCTGTATGTTGTATTAACTGTTGTATTGACTAATACATTTAAAAGTTAAGTAAAATAGGTAGCACGTTACCTAACAAGTTAAAACGAAAGGCAATATAAAATATTATTGGACTCTAGCAATCATAGATTTGCAAAGTTGGAAAAATCTACATAATGTGTTTACCAGTCTTGTTTTACAAGTTAACCATTGCCCCTAAGTCAAATCAAGATGATTTTTTAGTTTACCTTGGAAACCTTCTAAATGCATGTTGTTTACAAACCTCAGCATGAAGCTACTTTCAACAGTCCAGTCCAGTCTTTGAAAATGCCCTCTCACCCAAGAGCAGTCCGAATGAGGGTCTGATCAGGGTGTGTGTGTGTGTGTGTGTGTGTGTGTGTGTGTGTGTGTGTGTGTGTGTGATCAATGCAATTTATAATGGAATAAACTGGAGTTTTCAATGAACGTTTAGCAGTTAAAGGTACATTACTGTTGGCTGTTTAATTTAAAAATGGCAGCTAGCAGATACCAGGGCTATTCCTGCTTTAGAGAGAACAATAATATTTTACAGATTAAATTTAAACTGAAGCAGTACTTTGTCTATGACTATTGTTCTTTAATGGTAGTGTAAGATAAAAAGGAAACTGAAGTATTATGCTCAGCAACCTGATTGATACCATCGTTTAGCAGCCCCTTTAGAGGATGAGAATGACATTAAACAGTCTTTGTACTGTTACAAATGTCATGATCATGGATTTATTAGGGTATATTGTCAACATATTCTGAGATATCCATTTTCACAGTGCTGTAAAGTCCAACTATAATTTGTTTTATTGATTACTAGAAGAGCTATTTGAATTTATTGATAGAAGTTCATCTGCGTATATAGTTAAACTGAAGGTAGGAAGGTCCTGTTTAAGACTATTTAAGAAGGCTGAAAAACAGAATCGATCCTAAAACTGAGATGTGAGTTACCCCACATATGATGATTCCTATATCAGACAATGAGGATCCATTGCCAACTTAATGGCCTTATTCATGTGGTAACATTGACACTATGAAATGACTCCAAAGTTATTGAAATGTAATAACTGAGCCAGAGAAAATGACTGACTGATTCCAAGGTATGAATCATATTAAGAAAGATGCCACCAGAGAGTACTCTGTTATTCATATAGGTGTGTATTGTTTCTATAACTGTGTTTATCGCAGTCATGGTGCTGAATCCACTGTGAAAACCATGCTGTGTGATGGAGAGAAGACCATAATAATGAATGTGCTCAAGAGTTTAGGAGTAGATTAAGTTTTCAATCAATGTTAGTGATGGGACTGAGGTTAGCTATGGGCCTACAGTCCTGTAGACAGGATGGACAGCAGGATTTAGCTAGATGAATAATGAATGCATGTTCAAACATGGTTGGTGCACACAGGTAATCTGCTAGGAAGTAAGCAATGATAGGCTGAGCAAGAAGGCTGGGGATTGTGACAGATGTGGGGCTGTCATTTTGAGGAATGCTAGATGAAATTTGTTAAACCTGGAGCTTGTATTTTGCCTAGTTTCTTTGGATGCTTGCAAATGCTATGTGGATTTTTGTAATGTGATAGATGGAACATAGCTCAGCTAGAGAATTTGTCTAGAAGCAGTACAGCATTCTGCTTGTTGGGAGTGACGTATAATGACTATTTGCTGGACAGCTGTATGCAGATACACTTAAGGCAATGCATTATTGGTGCCATTGGCAAAGGAAGTCTTAAGCACTTATATGCAGCAATGAGAAACTCTAGTTATGTGCCTTGTCAAATCAATTATTCATTTTCAGTAGCACTTAGAACTAGAGTCCGCTGGTCTTTTTTACTTCGCCTTCTTTATTTTATTCCCTTTTCTTCTCTCCACTGTATATGTACTTCCCCTTTAACAGAAGAATATACAAAGCCCATGTAAAGCTCATGTCTGATTTTAAGTATTTATTCAGAAGAGGGACACTGCATAAGTATCCCTAAAAATGTTTGATTGTTTTGCATCATTGTTGAAATGCATATCATTTTCAAGCAGAGTAATGACTACAGCATTTCTGATTTTTTGGTCTCTGTTCTTCATCTGTGTAAGAATGTTTTGCTATGAGCATTCATAAAGCCTCAGTATATATTTATTGTCTTATTGTGTTCTTTTTATTCCGTGAAGAGAATGAAATAGACTGTATCCATTAAAATATGTACTTCTGAATAGCACGGGAGCTGGGCTGCCTGCCTGAACAGTTAGATTCTGTTTCTTAAGCACAATTTTTCCTGAGCCCTTGTATCAATGTTACTATCTTATCACTACAAAAATATTACTGAGGACATGAATCTGGTTGCATTTAATACACACACACTGGTTCATGGATGCTAGACCCCACCACTGGACTGAATCACTGCATCAACAAACAAAGGACTAAATATGGTTACAAGGGGGCTACAGATGCACCATTTAAGGATTCAATCCACTCTATAGGATGCATGGGATAGGACAATACAAATCTACTCATTATATCATAATGACCCAAGAACTTTTAGTCAAGCCGTTTTATGCTCCAGGTATTCTACAGCTAAGCACTGATACCTTATCAATCTTGTATATAGTTAACATCAGATGTTTTATGCTCCAGGTATTGTACAACTAAGCACTGATACCTTATCAATCTTGTATGTAGTTAACATCAGATGTCCATTCTATCCTTTTTTGGATATTTTATCCCTTGTCATACATTCATCACTCATTTATCCTGGCACTTTTTTAATAAAGGATAGGCTTGACTATTGTTCAGTATGTTTGTTTTCTAATCTGGTTTTCATATAAACTTGTAAACATTATTTTTATGTTGACAAGTACAAATCAGATCCTGGAAATAAACATGTTTTTGCCATGACTATTATTGTTTTTATTTGCTGTGTGCACTATGTCAAATTTCTTTTTTTTTTTTGGATCTGCTAAAAGTCCTCCCACACCAGGAAAAAATATTTTTTTTGCATATAAATGTTTTCTGTATCTGTCTTGTAATCCCATTTTATATGTTGGGACTTATTTGCGCTGTTGTTATTACTGTCGTTAGGTAAGAAAGTTTATTTAGGGCAATGAAGGAACACATAAGGTGGGTCACATTCATTGCTGTATGGAACTCATTGGTTTTCCTCAACTGACTTTCATGCAACTTTGTGGCCTTTGCTCAACCTTTTCAGCTCAGACTTACTGGCCAGTTTTATAAACAGCTTATTTTGATGCTTGCTCACATTGGTCCCAGTCTCAGCTTTGTGACTGGCCACTCACTCACATGAAGCTCTCTTCTTAGAGTGGACCAAGAATTCCTTCCACCTCACATACCATGCGAACTAAGAAGCAGAAAACCACCAATAGAGAAGAATACGGAATGTCCCAGGATGCACAGGGTTGAATGTTTTCTCTCTTACTGGCCCAACTCACCCCAATGAACTGTGAAATTATTGGCTTGTGGCAGCAATTCCATTGCAGGTCAGGAAGTTACTGTCTGAATAATTGTTTATTACAAAGCAATGTCAAATGCCTGTATGTGACAGAAAAATACTCAAGTAATCAAATGGACAATAAACTTCAAAACTTTGCCAAGACAGATTTAAGCGCAAGCATTATGGAGTCAGTAATGTATTTAAACCTGCTGCTATCAGACACATTCACTACTCCACTGATAAGCAGAATATCATGTAACTTCCCAGAGCTGTTCTTAAAACAATATGATTCTTGTAATTCTTTCTATCTCTAATAAAAAGCCAAACTCTTTCAAAGAAACAGTACTCAGCTTTATGCTCTTCCAACAACATTTGGAATAAAAAGGCACAGGGGACATAAAATATGTACAACCTGTTGAACACAGTTTAAAGTAATCAGGAGTCATACTACCCATATCAGGAGCACTTTCACTTTAAGACTGAAAGATAACAAATTCATAAAATAAATCATAGAATCCAGAAGATGTGTTGATACATCTGGTGTTTTCACCGAAGGCTTAGATTAACAGCATATGCAGAAGGTGTAAGTTTAAAGTAAATTGATAACTATCATATTGAAACATACCCCTAAGAATTAACCCAGTAGTCAGGGACTTGGGGACACACATAGATAGTAATCTGGCTTTTGACCATCATGTGTCTACAGTAGTAAGGAAATCATTCTATGTTGTGCAACTTATAAACAATTGTATGACATCTAGGTCCAAGAAAGGCATTGTTCCTCTGTATTTGGCATTCATCAGACCTAGTGTTTAGTACAATGCCCACTTGGTATGTACCTAACCAGGCACATCCAACATTTGGAACATCCACACGGGTTTCTCATTAAAAGAATACAGAACGTAAGTAACATGTCCTATATATACTACCTCAAGGCCCTATCCCACTATTCTGTCTCCTATGGCTGTTGAGGGGAGATCTATGCCTGGCATACAAGGGTTTGTCAGATCCCACCCTAATGGACATCCCACATATCTGCAAAACAAACATCACCAGAATTAACTGCTCTAAAGACTTAAACCTTGCTTGTGATATAAATAGGTCAGTCTGGAGAGACAGGTATGTATGTCAGGGGCTAGCCCTTCTTTGGAAAAGGCTCCCCATCCATGTGAAGCAGAGCTCCTCCCTAACCTAATTCAAGTGTAACTTGGACAATTGGATGGGAAACAGGAAATTCATCATTAATTTGGCACCTCTGTCTCTAATGGACATAGGTAACCTGTAAATGGTTTATCTCCCAAGCCCCTGCTTATAAACATTTCATCTCTCAAGCCCCCTCCTTACACTTATCAAAGGTAACAGAACTTATCAGAGATTTGGGATACATAGCTAAGCTTAAAAAGGCCTTTGGGGTTGTTAGCCTAGTAAACACCTATGAACCTAAGCAATGTATTGGTGCATTATCGAGATGTTATAATGGGTAAAACCTAAATGCTGACAAAACCCAGTCTCAGTATTAGGCTGACAGTGTGTAGAAAGTGAGAGTACTGGAGAGCAAACTTACCTGACACCATAACAACTCCACAATGTCCATGGGTCTAGACCCCTTCTCTAAGGCTTCACAAAGGTGGTAACAATGCTCCAGTCAGTAGAAAACAAAACTGCCTGCCTTCACCCATACCCCCCCCACTTTTAAAGTACTTACAGGTTTGTCTAAATAACTTAGATCCGTTATAAATATAATAAATAAGTTCCATTCCATTGCAGATAATATTAATAACACTCACGCTCATTAGAGTTACTGATGTCACCTGTATCTTTGAGCAGACAGAAAATAAATGATTAAGTAGTAATAAGCTTTTCAGCTTTATGCAGTATTTAAACTATTCCCTGCCTCATCTTGCTGATATACAGTATAAATGTTACAAAACACCTAAGACATCATTGTAATTAAAAAGGGTGTAAACTCATTGCATTTCATTTTTATGGGTCTCTCAACTATCCTAAGGTGGAGACTGCTGTATCCTCATGTGAGGGCATTGCCCCTAAACTTAAACTTTATCAACCCCAAAGATGTACAGTTAGTATACTACTACTCAGGTACTACTCGGGTACCAGCACCTTTTCCCAACAGTTCTTGGAATTCATAAATTCTAACGCCCTGGATCAACTAATCCATTGTCCCACCAGGGGCTCCAATATCCCAGACCTGGTCATTACCAACATGGGAGATAGATGCTCCACACCAGTGGTCACCCCCTCATTGGTCAGGTCTGACCATAAGCAAATCACCCTTGACATCCATATCCCACCCCCCAGTAAGGAAAATTCCATAAAAAACTTCTCCAAAGCCAACTTCATGCTACTTAAGTTAGAAGTGAAAAACTTCATGGCACCCATGCAGACGGAAGCTGAAAGTTCGACTGCTGAATCCTACACTAAGGCACTGTATGAGCACATCCACTTGTGCATGAATCGTGCCATCCCAAATAGAACCAAGACATTCTCCTCCAAAAAAGGACGCCAATCTGGTGGTCCCCTGCCATAAACAAACTATACAACAGAAGGAAGAAACTGTTGCAGAAAAGAGGAAAATTCCAGGATGCAAAAACCTCCCTTACCAGCCTCAGTAAGAAGCTGAGATCCCTCATAAAATCCTCCAAAGCTAGTTACGAAAATAAAATTGCCAAAGATTCCAAAGACAACCACAAGGCATTCTATAGTTATGTCAAAAATCTAAATGGCAATGCTCAGATCTGTTCTGAGCTACAACAGAATGGCATTCAATTTACTGATCCCAAGGATATTGTCAATATCCTGGCAGATTGATTTAGTGCCAACTTCACCCACCTCTCACCCCCTAAAGGGCCCATCTCAATACCAAAAGATTGCCAAATTCACGGCCACACAGGTAGAAACTGCACTCTCCAAAGCTAAGAATACAGCATCTATGGGACCAGATGACATCCCAGGCTGTGTACTACATGAACTACAAAATGAACTGGCACCTCAACTAAGTGTCATGTTTAATCATAGCCTCACCTCAGGCTTCGTGCCCACTGAGTGGTGCACAGCTACAGTTATCCCACTCCACAAGGGGGGATCCACCTTGGATCCCGGGAACTACCGTCCCATCAGTCTGATGAACCTGATCTACAAGGGCATGGAACACATTATCATGGAACTTATAAACAAAGATATTGGCAACCTTCAAGCACTGGACCCCACCCAGTTTGGGTTCTTGAAGGGCCGATCTTTCTCCTGAACCTGACTGACTTCTTCGAATCAGTCTCCAGAGCTGTGGACAGGGGTAAGGTGGTCCACACAGCCTATCTGGACCTCGCCAAGGCCTTTGACACCATCCTCCACTCTGGAATCATAGATAAACTTACTAAGCTGGGCATAAATCCCTACGTCACTTGATGGGTTGCCAACTGGCTTACTGACAGAACCCAGAATGTAAAAGTAGCCGACTCCAAATCCAGCTCCAGACAAGTGATAAGTGGAGTACCTCAGGGTTCAGTCCTGTGACCACTCTTGTTTGGCATTTACTTCTCTAAAGTACAGGCCAACACTAAGGGACTCTGGCTAACAAAGTTCGCAGATGAACGCAAACTGGGAGCCATTACTGAATTCACAAATGATGTGGATATTCTACAAAAGGGCCTTAGAGAAACAGATGCTTGGTGCCAGAGCCATGGGCTCAAGCTTAATGCCAAGAAATGTGTAGTTACCCATGAATTATCACATAGGTGGCAGTACACTAAACACTGAAAGTGTGATGAAAGACTTTGGGACACAGGTGGACAGTGGTTTCACCTTCGATAACCACATTGCCACAACAGTCAGGAAATCCTTCTATGTGGCACACCTCATCTCTAAGGGCTTTTCATCCAGAAAAAAAGGAGGTCATTGTCCCACTGTACTCATCCCTCATTAGACCCATTATAGAGTACAACACCCCATTTGGTATGTACCTCACAAGACATCTGCAACAGCTGGAAAGGCCGGAGAAATACCTCACTAAAAGAATCACAGGCCTAAAGCAGATGCCCTATGCTGACCATCTAAAAAAACTCCAGCTATACTCTGTGGCATATCATCTACTCAGAGGCAATCTCTGCTTAACATACAAAGCCATGTCAAACCCTAAGCTGTTGGACATGCTCCACTTAAAAAAATCCCAATCTCTCGAAGCCACACGCTCCAGGGATCTAAACCTTGTCATCACAATGAACAAAACATGCTGGAGAGATAGGTTCCTGACCCAGAGACTCACTATACTCTGGAATTGACTGCCCATACATGTCAAGCTTTGCTCCTCCTTGTCCGTCTTCAAGAGGAACATTGACGATTGGATGGGAGATAGGAAATTCACCCCGGGGATCATGTCAGTCACCCTGCTAGACAGGGGTCCAGGGAAGTTTGTTTGGCTAGGCTTGTATAGGCCCTAGGGCCGATAGCCTAGTACCAACGTATGAACCTATGAAAAAACCTTGGGTTTCAGCAATCTTATTTCATCCTTCCTCTGTTGCTGAATTCCCATTTAGTCATTCTAATCACTCCAGTCCACATTCAGGAAATCATTTTATGTGCTATGGAAACATTATACAATTCCATCCCAAGGATTATTTCATAGTTGGGCAGAAACAAAAGAAATACAATAGTAAAGAAGGGCATTACAACCGGCAAGAGGAAATTGTAGGCTCACAGTGTTCAACAATGGTGAGGTTATGGCCACTATTGGTGATAACCATAGAAATGCAGTTAATTAGTAAACTCCAGTGACTTGTACTGAAAATAGTTGACTCAGATTGTAGTTGAGTGTGGTATAGCCAAGGCATTCCTCTATCAGAGCCAACAGTAAAGTCCTGTAACTTTAGCAGAAAAGTGTTCAAAAGTAATAGCATGCACGGCATCTTTCTAGTGGGAGAGTTTTTGAGTGTGATGACAGTAGTCCATTGATTGTAAGAAAAATGTGGAACCAAAATCAAAATAATTTTGAATTTTAGATAATATTTACTTGTAGACAAGCATCTACAACCAACTCAGACATGATAATCTAGGAAGTGGAGATGGGATACTTTTACAATTGCTGTATATAGTCCGGGGTTTGGGTCAAGGATGGCTCTATATAAATTAGATGACAGGAGGATTGTTACTTCGATACTAAAGTAATAGTTGTGGTTTCAGAAGGATTTTTAAAATAATTTCATAGTCTGACACCTGGAAGAAGGCACAAACTGCTTTCCACACTGGGTAGGTGACATTGGGAAAAAGAGCGACCACTACAACAGTTATACTGGTAATTTGATTGGAGGCAAAGAGTGCAAACTACTACAGTGGTTAAATGGGAAAATGTTGCTATTCCTATATGACCATACGTGTGTGTGTGTGTGTGTGTGTGTGTGTGTGTGTGTGTGTGTGTGTGTGTGTGTGTGTGTGTGTATGTGTGTCTGTGTGTGTGTGTACATGAATGAGTGCATTTTTGTTTGTTTATTACTTTATTTGTAATGTTTTTTAATATGTATCCTAAGATGTATATATATATATATATGGGTCTACCTGACTTTGTCAAAATCTCAGATTATCGAATCCTATTTTGTCAACGCTCAAAATATTGAACTTTACATCATGGAAGCAGCAGAACAACAAAGCTCTTCTCTGGGTAGGTAACCTGTTCTGTAAGACAGTGAACTTTGCCCTTTTCCCAACTGTACTGCGATCTTGGAGTTGGCACATTTCGTTTGGGGAGTGTGGGGGGTACAGCCCCCACCGGGGTGAGTTAGGGATGGTGTATTTTTTTAGGGGGGGTTAACTAGTTACCTACCCTGGGTGGATCATTGTTATTCCGCTCGTTCGATGATGTGGGATTTTGATATTTTCAGTGTTGACAAACTGGGATTTGATAATATGGGATTTCAACAAACTTAGGTAAATATAGGCAGGAACTGAAAACTCCAACAGCTGCTGAGAAAGTGTAAGCAAAACAAGGTTACTGATGTATCCTTTTTTTACCACTTCTGAGTGCTGTTTTTCTTTTTAGAGTTTACATGTAGAGAGATGTATAAACATATATACTCACACACATATATTAGAAACCACACCCGAATTTTATAAATTAAGGGAGTAGTTCTTTATTTCAAGTATGAAGCATTGATGGACAGGGTATCCACCCCTGCAACAATATCACAGTAAGTGGACTGTGTGTGGGTGGAGGCAATGCACACTGGTTATGAGCAGGAAATTTACCATTTTTTTTTCCAAATTGAGGATACAAAGGAAAAGAGGAATGTATTGTACCAAGGTTCCGCTACTGCTATGGACTGAAACAGTTGTGGTTTTTATTTTTGTGCAGTTAACTTTATTGTTGGTGACAAAAAAGCAGTGGTATGTCTGGTTGTGTTCCTGATTCCCACATCTGCATAAGTAATCACTTCCACTATGAGTGGATGATTGTCTATTCTCCAAGCCTGAACTCCCTGATAGCTAACTCACCAAAAAAACAAACAAAAAAAAAATTCTTGAAAACACTGTTTTCAGTGTTTTTTGCAGAAGGTAAACTCCCTGCACCTACCCTATGAAGGGACTTCACCCCCAAGTAATATAATCAACTACAAATTTGCCCTACAAGAGGGAAGAGGGCAAACACCCAGAAATTACACGTACTGCATGCAAGATTCCCTGACAATGCTTTTCAGTGAAAATGCTTTAATTGTTGAGGAATTGAGTCTCAAGGAAATGAAAGTGAGGGAATTCCCATTTGTCTAGCAGTAGTGCAGGCTAAGGAATCATAGCTACACCTTCACTATAGCTTCTCCAATCATTACTGACAATAAAAGGTTACTCTGCATATGCACATAATGTAACCTAATCATTGTCCCTAGTGAAGAGTAGAGAAACAATTAAGTCCTGCCACTGAGAATCTATGATGTACTGTAATACTTCTGGTGTATTGATTCGAGGTTCTTATGAATCAAAATCCGCGCGCGCGCACACACACACACACACACACACACACACACACACACACACACACACACACACACACACACACAGACACACACACATGCACACATGCACACACACACACGCACACACACACACACACACACACACACACACACACACACACACACACACACACACACACACACACACCACCACCAGCGTCTCACATACAAACTGTGAGAATTGAGACAAAATCTAGAAACTAACAAAATCTTCACTGCTTCTACCAAGTTATATCCAAAGGTTTTACATTGTGCTCTCACACCACCACCACCACCACCAGCGTCTCACATACAAACTGTGAGACTTGAGACAAAATCTAGAAATTAACAAAATCTTCACTGCTTCTACCAAGTTATATCCAAAGGTTTTACATTGTGCTCTGTTACACTGTGAATAATACAGTCATTTTTAGCATATGTAATTGATGGACCATCAGTCATAACTTCATCAAAGGATAGTTTCCATAGTCTCTTTACTTCCATTTCTCTAGTCTGACTGACTGACATCAAAGCACGTGGTGTCTAAGAAATGTAAACTTCACCACTGAGCTTCAAATGCAGTGAATGGTATTCAAATTGTTCATGGATATTTTGTGGTACCAGTACATAATGTATGACAGACAGTAGCTGTCAGTTAAGCTATGTTAATGCATAGGAGATGCTTATTTTATCACTTCAAAGTGCGAATGTGTAAGATGTGAGTTTGAGAGGCTTTTATTCTATTAGGGCACTTACCAAACTTTGTAGTAGTTTTATTTGGTACTTACTTGTACTTGGTGATTTTTTTTGGCTACTGGTTTACATTTTCTACTATTTTTCTGCTACTTATGACTAAAGATGAACACTAGAAATTGAATTTTGAGTATCACTTTAGCTGAAAAGTTCAAAACATCCACAATGTAACAAAAGGCTTAAAATAGTAATCAGTGTGTACAACTGTAAAAAATAAGTGCGTATTTTTTTCATAATATCATTACGCCCAGCTAATACCACACTTACATCCTTTAACAGGGATTACTGTGACGAGCCTTGGCCTTATCATGGAGATCCATGTCACTGGGTGTAGGTCGTTATGCGATTTACCAATTATTGCCTACATCACTTGGTCATTTGGGTGTAAATCCACCCTAATCCACAACCCGGTCATCGATTATTGCTTAATTATTGCAGATACATTTCAGATGTGCAGTAATAATAATTTATGTAGCAGCAAACCATTGACACATTATCCTGATCATGTATGTTTGGTGTTTGGTGTCAGAAAACAAAGTTCACATGTATATGCTGTGAAGAATTCAGTGAAGACAATTATACTATACAAAGCATAACAGTTGAATGTTATCTAATAAAAAGTCAATGTAGCCATTTCTCAGTCAGATAAACTTTGAGGGTTGGGGTTGCAGTTGCTGACATTTGTTGTAATGTACACTGTAATTATTAAAATTAGTATACAGCCTGCATTGAGCATTATATAGAGAATTATGATTGGGTCACTGATTGTAACTAGCTTATTATGTGTTTAAGACATGAATCCCAAGAAATTCACCTCTAGAGCAAAACTTGAGAGATGAATCTTAGCATCCATGTCGAGAACACATAATTTTTTGTTACGATTAGAGATCCAATCATAATTCTTTGTAGTCCATGCACTACATAATTCTTTGTAGTGCATGGAGATTTATCCTCTCAAAAAAAAAAAAAAACAAGTAATCTCTGTGGTATCCCTGAAGTCTCAAAACAACCCACTAAACAAGTATAGTGGGTCCAAAAACAAAAGAGTGTAAGAAACCTCTCTTTGTGGAAGATTTTCAGTCCATATATCTCTAGATATTCACTGTATATTAATCAGATCAGACAATAGTAGTAGAAGTAGCGAAGTTAAACTGGTCTTAAGTAAAAAAAAATATATATATAATTGTACAGAATTACTAAGTATTTGAGAGTAATCCAAGCAAGGCAGGCAGTCTGTTTCCAGTCGAAAATCTTTTATTTAGTACACAGACAAGTGATCCAAGTAAAACAAAAATACAGTATGACGCTCAAAGAAACAAGAGGACCAGAAAATGTGCTTCATTATTGCTCAGGAAATGTAACTTTTGATGTTAAAATCAGATTTGCTCACTGATGATATGATCTGATTTTGACTTTACAAATTTGGACATTTTGGAATCTGTGCTGAATATGCTGACTTTTTTTGAGCTCAATGGACAGTATGTTATAGTGGAAGTGAAAGATCTGGAACATCAACATGGTAACGAATACCACAATACTTCATGGGTAATGCTGTGGCACCATGGAGTACAATGCTCTTTAGATTGGTATAAAATGAATGGTTAATACGTTAAAGTGGAAACAAAAGATTTATAATGTCATGATAGAAGTGACTGCACAGTGTTTCATGCATAATGTTCTGATAATGCAGAGTAGTTTGTACCTTAGAGTGATGGGGAAAAACACAGTGATAGAGTTCAAGGAGAACTGGCATCCCATTGCTGAATGGGTTACAATAAAAGAAAGAAGCCTCAGCCTTATCTTAGGCTTCAGCTTATTTGAGTTAATCAAAACTAAGCATTTTATTGGTACATACATCATAATTATCATCATCAACCGTTTTTTCCTTTTTTCCATATTTCTACATGGGGTCAGGGTGTTGTGTCGGACTCCTCTCTTGATTCAGTACCACGTTCATCCTTTCATTGAGAGTTCTCTTTGTCACAGGTCATCTCTTGGCTGGATGACCTCGTTTCCTCTTGACTCATTCCTGTGTCTCCTAAATATTCTTCACCACATCAGTTCCTGCTTTTCTGCACATCTGACTGAGCCACCATAATCTGTTCTCCTTGACCTTCTTTGCAACTGAGGCTACTATGGCTTCCACTTTGATGTCCTCATTTCTTCATCTTTTCCACAGTGTGCATTCTGCCATTTATGCTAGACACTTCATCCTTAACATCTCAAGCTTCCTTGATTGTTCTGCTGTCACCACCCAGGTTTCTGTGCCATAGAGAAGGACTGATCCCACCTCTGTTACACCTTGCTTTTTAGCTTCTTTGACATTCTTCTGTCACATGCTACCTCTAAAATTCTGTGTCAGTTTGATTGCAACACCTCTGATTCTAGTTTTGACCTTCTTGTTTAGACTTCCTTTGCCCACAACCACCCCTGTCAGTTACTTGAAGTTCAAAATCCAAACGTTCTGTGCTATGACTAAAGTCCCACCAAACAGCAATCAATTTCAAAGAACCATGTCATTTAACCATTGATTGCTGATTGTGTTTTATCTGATGACGACCACCAGTGCTTATCCTTGCTTGTTGTTGTTTTAATAAAGAAGGAGTTAATCCAGCAGTGTCCTGCCATTCTTTTCTCTTTTTGGAGCTACTTGAAGTTGTTAACTTGTTTTTTCCATTTTCTCTTCTATCTCACTTTTCAGCTTCTTTTGATTTCCTCCAGTTGCTGGTATGGCAACTGTCTCGTCTGCGTTCACTTTCATCCCGCTTGCCTTCAGTTTTGTATTCCATTCCCCTATCATTTGCCGAAGCTTCTGTTCAGAGTTCGATACAACATAAAAAAGATAATAATAAAAAGCCCAAGTTGTTCATTGCAGTTACTGTTAAAAGCAAGGTAAAACATATATTTTAAGGGAGATCTTAAAGCAGGTCACAGTGCTACACTCTCAAAGCCATAAGTAGTGAATTCCAAAGATGTGAGGCCCAATAATAAAAAGACTGAATTCCAGGAGTTTCATATCACAACCTAGGAACTCTTGGCACCCCACGAGTAGCAGAAAACAACATGCATGGCAGTCAAAAAGGAATGGTTACCTTCATTATTAAGTTAACTTAAATGGGATCTGTGTTACATAGGGACAAGACAACCAACACAATGATTTTAAATACACTGCATAGTGAAGCCATGTAAATCTCTTCAGCACAGAAGTAGCATGATGGCAGCTATACAAACCAGTGAATAACCGTGCTGCTGTGTTTTGCACTACTTGCAACCAATTAAAACTGGTATCGGTGAGCCCGGAGAAAAGGATTTTATAATAGTCAAAATGAGACTAAACCAAAGCAATAATGACATCAGAGAGATTTTCAAAAGCAAAGACATTCCTAATCCTAACCAAAGTCATGAGACAAAAACAAGATGACTTGACCATAGTAGACACATTGTCCCCAGCTGTCAGCAAATTAGGCTCCTGTTGAAATTTCAAGGGCTACTGTAGTCCTCAGAACATTGAGACTGACAATGTGAGTAAGATAAATACTGAGGTTACAGCACCCTAGGGTGTTCTCCTTTATCCAGGAAACTGTGATCTCAGAGATCTCAGTGCTAGGATGCAGGTGGGCAGCTTGTAATACAGCAAGGTGTAATATTCATTGTATTTCCTTGACAGCTGCATTTTATTTTTCATATCTGTGGGACTGCGATCTCATGCTTTCCATGGTGAGTCCAGGGGACCTGGGCAGAAGACATGAAGATTATGCAGTTTAGGCACAGACCCTAGCTTGTAGCCACTATAAAGAAAAAAAGATGGAAGCAGTGAAGCAGAGGAATCTTTCAGAGTGGTATGCATGTGGACTCTGTCTTGGAGGTGTTCAGTTTCAATAGGAGCCCTACTGTTTTTGCTGGCTAGTTGATCAGTGCTCTGAATGCTGAACCTGAAATATTGCCAGCATCAACTGTTTATACATATATATATATATATATATATATATATGTATGTGTGTGTGTGTGTGTGTGCGTGTGTGTGTGTGTGTGTGTGTGTGTGTGTGTGTGTGTGTGTGTGTGTGAAATTCAGGGTGTGGGGGCTTAACCCATATGAGGGAGGCAAGGGAGCATGCCTTCCTAAAAAAAAAAAAAAAAAAAAGTGTAAATTATGTTTTGAGATCTTGGGAGTATAACTGGAATAAGTAGTGACCTCCCAAGGTTTTAGATATTTTGGGTTCAAATAATCACGTCAATTAAATAACATAAGATTGTTCCTACTGGACTTGATAGGAATATCATGGCATAACCTGAATAATGATAAAATAAAAGAGCCAAAAATGGAATCCGGCAGAACTCTATACTCTAGTCTAGGAGGTATGACCAAGAAGTACTCAAACTAGGAACTAACCTCTGGTTACTTGATAATTTAGAACTACGTAGGAGACACCATAGTAAGAAAGCAAACACTCTACCAGGATACCAAGATACATAATGTCAGAATGCAACAGCAAAATCAGCCAGGATTGTTTAAATGAAAGTATTGATCTACAGCCATCAGGAGATCATTTACTACCTTAACGAGGACAATCTGGGCATTATTGAGAATGCAAGAACTAGACTGACATGGATCCATAATCCCGTGCATTGCTAGATGAGTTTTAAGTTGTGCATAATCATTTTTCACAAAGACATTACTATGAAATGTCAGGTTCAACACTGTGAAAATTAACAAGAATATTGGGATACAAAGATGATTTCCTCATGACTGGAGTAACTAAAGGTTTCTTAAGTGTACATGGAAAAATTGATCTCTAAGAGGATTCTGAGAGCTGATAAACAACTGATCCTAGAACATTCAGGCAGGTTGTAGGAGAAGGGCTGAGACCACAAACTGTAGGACTCATTGAGACCATCACTATAAGCCTATCATAATCAGTAACACCAAAAAAAAACTTCAAGGACAAGAAGATGTGCTCTCACCCTCAACAAATGTACAGTGTATCGTGTTTTAAATGCAAATCTAATAATTCCAATATTATGTGTGAAAAATGAGGCAACTATCTTACACTGCAGTGGTGTTAAATTTTATGTTTAGTAGGACAGGATAGGCTGCACAGACTGGCCACCACTAGCAAAAATGCACAACCCATTTGCTAACCATGACTAGTGCCTCTCTAGACAGAGGTGCTGTTTTCTTATGACAGATTTCAGCCTGGAAATGAAAGCATTTCTCAACTAGATCCCATTTGTCACTCAAGAAACTCATGTACCACCAGTGAGATTACATCTTTCTTCTCCCTCTCACTGAAAGGAACAGAGTTCAAAGTCACTTTATGGGTGACACATCCTTACAGAGATAGACTGTAGATAACAAGGAGGAAAAGCATCATAGTGGACGTTACATGCTCAATATGGTCAATGACTAACTCATGTGGACTACCTTCTCTGTTATCCAAAAGGTGTAGGACTACAAATAAAAGACAAGAAGCTGTAACCTTAGAATAAGTTCTGTACTCCATCAGCTCAAAGTCTGGAGGGCGAATGTGAGGCAGTTCCTGAGTGAAGGGGTGGGAGGATGGCATAATGGTTAAGGTGTTTACCTTACAGACTCAAGGTGCAGGGTTTGATTCTCACATGGGGTAATTGGCTAGGCTTGAAATGGCTCACAAGGGCAGTTAGCCTAGTTCTAACCTATGAACCTATGAAGTGGACCAGGAAGTGATTGCACATTGAGACTGTTTTCCACCATCAAGTCAGAGGTCCTCACATTCAGTAGGAATATTAAGTGAAGAATATGTCCTACTGAATAGTTACAGAGCTAGTCACATAAACAACCTGAATCCCTTTGTATCATAGAGGAATTGTTCATTAAAAGCTATTGATTCACTATTGACCCATCTGTTGAAGTCACTTAGAAGCACCGGGCTTTGGAGATGCTGCACAGAGTAGATAAGGAAGTTAGTCAGCCCTTGTGGCAATATTCTTAAACAGCTGGGTAGTAGATGAGAAGCATACAGTTTGTTCCTGCTCCTAAGATGAACTCAGGAGAGCTTGTACTTTTATTGGATACCTGGGCCATGCAAAGCTCATGTTTGAAACAAATATCAACCCTACTCTAATCCTGACCTTCAAGGCATGGAATAATGGAGACTCCAAGATGAACAGCCACTGTGAGTTGAGGACCAAACTTTTCATCAAGCTGTGTTTCTTTTATAACATACAAGGTCAGCATCATACAACAAGTCTGAGATAATCACAGACTTGTTACAGGTAATCCTCACATGTATTTATTTATTTATTTATGGTATTTGTTGACCAGGAAAGTCTGACTGGGCAGAAGCCACATTTCAGTGGAGGCCAGGGAGAAAAGCTCCAGCAAATTACACTGAGTACGTTAACAAGTACAGCTCTTTAGTACACAGCACCCTGTAAATATTCAGGGGAAGACATGTCTCACTATACTGCCTGAGATGAAAAACAAAACTCTAGCCAGGAAGAAAGATGGTCATACCTCAAGGATCAGTTCTCCTCAGGGTGGAAGTAAGGCATCTTGAAAGTCCACCAAGGGTGTCCCCACAGGAGTGCCCACAAGGGCCCATTTACAGCATCTACTACTATGTATCTACATAGGATGTGAAGGTGTTGACAGGTCTGAAAAATATTTTTTGAGATACATTGCATCCCTACTCTAAGTAACAGTAATAGAACATAACACATAAATAAGATGATACAGCCAAATAAAAATAAATAAATAAACTAGTAGTACAAAGAAAGTAAAATTAATTTGAGTACAACTCAAGCAAATTGCCTATAGACTGTAAAATAAAACAGACAAAGTTCAAGCTAAAAATAATGATTCAACATTACATGCGATTAATTGCAAGACGTGGATAAAGGTTTGTAAATTATTAATGCCCTATAAACACGTGGACTACAGCAAAGCAGTGACATTTGTAAGCTACTGCCAAGATAAGGGACAGATAAACTGATATACAAGTCCATACACTTGTGGGACAAATTAAATATAATCACTGGGTTATACAATGTATTCACAGTTTCAAACATGATATAATATAATGACATGACTGCACACTAATAAAATGCATGGGAGGTGAACTTTTAAACAGTGCCGCAGAGTTACACTACATATCAGTTTTCTGACCTTTTGTTTTCCTTCCCATTGTCCTAAAAGGCATATTATGCCAAAGCTATGTAAAATTTGTTTGTGTCATTCGGCTTTTCCTGGTTAGGGGTCACCACAGCGGAACTCCAGTCCGCTAATGATTGGCAGTAGACTTTTACGTACTGGCTTGCCAGGCCTAATGTACAACCTTCAACGAAGGAACGCCCATTCACGCATGTTGCCACACAGAAGACGCTCTAACTGAGAATTGAATGGGCAACGTCTAACTGTGAGGCGACAACGCTACCGCAGCACCACCACTGCAGTTGCACCTAAGCTATGTAAAATATCTGGATGTTAATGATTATATTAGAAAATATAAAGCAAGTGTAACATCAGACGTATGATAAGATGTTTAACTTGGTCTAAACTTTGTGTGAATTGCAATATGTCTGTTTACAAAAAATAAAAATCACATTTACTACATTTTCTGAGTGCTGTTTCGTTTACTTATGGTGTGGTTATGGTATTGCAGATTATCAAACAAAGGTTTTTGGATCTGAGAAGTGTTATTGAATGTTACAGTTCTACCATGCTCCATGGCGCGTTTTCGTGCAGTGCGAAAATAGGGTGTTCCACATTTTGACCATTTGTCACACATTGTTAGGGTCTGTGTTCCACGTTGGCCACTTAAGAGGTTGAGACCTATGAGTGTAACAGTGAAGGCATTTTTTATTTTCATATTCTCAGAACAAATACTGATACAAAATATTAATATTTATGAAATATGCATGCTTTTCTTACAGATTAGATTACTATAAAAATAGCACCCTTAAAGTATATATAATAAAGTGACTTAAACATACCTTGCTGTGAATAGCAGTAGTGTTTTATTTGTTTCAGCATTATGCATTAATATTAGCTAGACATGTTTTAGTATGGCAGCTATATATGTTTGAAATTCTATGCCAGAATTTTGTATGAGATATCTGAAGAGCAGGTTGTGTAGCATGCCTTTCAATCCTGTTTTATAAAATGAATATCTGATGAGATAGCACTGTGTGCTCTCTGAAAAAAATGCTTTAAGATGCTCTTTCATCTTGATATCCTTGTACTAAGATGTATACAAGGTCCAATACTGCCTAACTAAATAGGTTCTTTGATTCATCTTTTACTGCTTTGTTCAAAAGACTGTTTTCTCCAGCAGAAAAAAAAGCCTACTGACTAGTGCATGTAAGAAGCAATTAGATGAATTTATTTATTCTGGTATTGACGTGGCTTAATGACCTACAATGTGAAATT
This sequence comes from Protopterus annectens, assembly GCF_019279795.1. Classification (NCBI taxonomy): domain Eukaryota; kingdom Metazoa; phylum Chordata; order Ceratodontiformes; family Protopteridae; genus Protopterus; species Protopterus annectens. Next base: position 1,586,607,886 of record NC_056731.1, on the reverse strand, counting down.
GCAAAACATTGCAAAATTTCGATTTGAATTGCTTCATCTTATCTTTGCCTTCTGTTCTTAAAATATGTTACAAGCTTTCCATTTTTTTATGTGTCTGTTGGAGATTCACAGATACAGACAGACACAGATCCAGGCACTGACACACCAACACACAAGCATGCACATGCACACACTCAAATGTACAAACACACACACACACACACACACACACACACACACACACACACACACACACACACACACACACACACTCACACTCTCTCACACACACACACACACACACACACACACACACACACACACACACACACACACACACACACACACACACACATTCTTTTGCTTTTTGTTTGTTCTCAGAAACCATCCTCCACTAGATGGATTATTAATATTGTTTACTGATAAACTGGAAACAATTCTAGGAACCACGAAAAGTGTCTAGTGTTTTAAGGTAAATAGGAAATGTTTTCTGTAATTGTGGTATAATTGTTTTAATAAAGCAATTAGTTAATTAGGTAATGGATATGTGTATTTAAAGGATTTATCGGAAAATGGAGTTAAACTCTGTAAAGGCCGAAGAGTTGAGGCACTAGAGAATATAATTTTATCTTTGTTTGTTATTTTAGATAAAGTATCCCCCGGATTTACGAAACTCTTTATAGCATGCAGGATTAGTTTAAGAGCTATTTTCGGCAATATGGCCGACGTGCGATCCAGGAAAAAGCTCCTGGGAAGTGTACGTAAATTCTTAGGCTAATCCTGCCTCGAGCTCCTGTATGCAAATGACCCTCATTTGCAGGTGAAAACCATGCAAATGAGAGTAATATGTGATCCAGGAAGCCGGCAGCTGTCAGTGCAAGATGAGTGCAGTCTGCAGAAATATACTTGGTTAGTAACCGAGTACATTTCTGCAAACCACAAAACGGAGCTATGACAGCTCCAAATAAAGGCTGCATATTACTGAGGAAGCATGCCAATGGCCAAGTAGATGGCCATTGGCATTGCAAAATGTTTAATAAATAAAAAAACAACTTTTAGTTTTTTTTCACCGATCTCACCAGGTTAAGTATAGGGCAGTAATGCACAAACGGAATCCGGGTGAAATCAATAAAATAAACCTAAAATAAGCATTTTAACTAAAATCAGTATTCTGCCATGCAAGTCAATGGCAGGCAAACGACAACTTGGCCAGTGAGTCGTGGTTACAAAGGGGGGAGGTTCAGTGTGGGACATGCAACTATGCATTAGTAGGCAATCCTTTGCAAATGAGGGAAAGGTTAGTGGATCCCAGATTTTCCCAGTGTGTGAGGCAGGTCCCCAGAGTGTAAGAGTATAAATAGCTGGGTGCAAGACTAGGATATAGGTGACATCATGGGGGTGTGTGTCAGGCATACTGTAAGTGGATTGGAGACCTGTGGCTCGAAATTGCTCTTAGGTTAGACAGCTAAGCCAGGGTGTGTCTAAACCTGCCTAGCACACTTTACAAAGTGTAAGTGGGTGTGCTCGCCACGCACCAGGTCCTACAGGAAGAAAAAGGAAGTTAAACCAGGAAAAAGCAGCTCTGTGCACATATGAGCACTCTGTTTGTGTTGTGCACACATGGGCTTAAACAGGGAGGTGGTGGGAAGGGAAAACAGCAGTAGGAAGGTAATCAAAATGAGCTAGCTTAGCTGACAGGTGAAATGTATCAGAATCAGCCAATTACAGGCAGCAGATCGGCCTAGCCCAGCACACCACTATAGATTATGCAAACACCTTTCCCCCCTTGTTTTTCCCAAAAATCCTGCACCACCGGTGTATACAGACAGGGAAATTTTACAAAACAAAAGCAAGAGAAAAAATGTTAGGGGCTGCTTTTGCTATCATAAACCAGCATGTGCAAGAGGCTGAGGGTGGTGAGGATGTGAATGCTGCTGAGCAACCCACAGTGAGGAGACGGAGAAGAGTGTACAGACCCAGGGCAACCTACCAAGGGCCACATGAGCTGGAGATAGTGGAGTGCTATAGGGTGGACAGGGACCTCCTACAGCAAATTGTTGAGCTGTGCACGGCCACGCCTCACACACAGAACTAACACAGGGGAACCCATCCCAGTGGATACCAAGTTATGTGTAGGTCTAAGAATACTAGTTACAGGTACCTTCCAAAGGCCAGCTGAGGATATGATGAGGATTTCACAGGCATTAGCATCCAGGGTACACCACCAGTTCCTGGATGCCATGTCAGCACGTCGGTGAGCATGTATATTTCCCCATCACCCATGAGGCGTTGGCCAGCAATATGCATCTCTTCCACTAGATAACAGAATACCCTGAGGTAGTGGGTGCAATAGTCTGCACACACATATGCATTAAAGCACCACCAGGTGAGCAGGGTAGGGTCTACATCAACCGCAAGGGCTTCCCCTCCATCAACCACCAGGTCATGTGCAATGCCCATGGCATAATAATGAATGTGTGTGCTGGCTGCCCTGGAAGCTACCACGATTCCCACATCTGGCATTCGATGCAGCTGTACCAGATATTTGCCAGTGGGGACATCCCACATGCTCACCTAGTGGGAGATGCTGGATACGCACTGGAGCCATGGCTGATGACACCCATCAGAAATGCACACACACCCGAACAAGAGCTCCATAATAACGCACACGCACAAACATGAATCATAATAGAGCGTGTGTTTGGGATGCTCAAGTCACAGTTCCGGTGCCTGGACACATCCGGTGGAGCCTTGCAATACTCACCAACTACATGTACCCAAATTGTCCTTGTATGTGCCATGCTACACAATATGATCCTGCGGAAACAGCTGCAGCAGGAACAGCATGAGGCAGGGCCACACAGCCCCCCACCAGTGCCAAGGCCTGCACAGGTGCAGAGTGACTCAGAGGAGGAACGACCTGAGCCTGCTCCAGTAGGCAGAAGGAGGTGTGCCCAGTATGCCCTGGTCTTGGCCAAGAGGCAACAAATAGCACATGCACTGACACAGTAGTGACCCAGGGAATGACACCTCTCTTCAACTCGCACATACAGTAAAAGGGATGCCAAACATGACACTACCTGTGCTCAAACATGTATAGGGAGCATACTATGTGCATCCGACATAGGCAGCCCTGCATCACCACCCTCAACACTGGGACACCCACAAGGTAAGTGACTCACACATGCCAGTCAGGGGGGGGGGGCACATACCCAACAACAGTCACAGCCAGCAGGATAGGTGTAGACAAACACAAACAAATGCTGTACTATGGCCTCTGAATGAGCCCCATGGGTAACCCCCACCCCAGCCCTACACAGACAGACTACAGCAGGCCAGCCATTTCGATGTCAGTTGTGAAGGCTAGGAAGTCAGAAACTAATATGTAGGTAGTGAAAGCTACAATCTGTAGTACACTGGTATGCCTCTAGCCAGCACGATAGGTAAGACTACAGACTGAAATGGTGTACCTGACATACCAGTACAGTCCTAGCAACTGTGTAAAAGTGTAAGGTGTGCCCCACCATCCTATGTACACTTATAGTAACAGTCAGGTGTGCCCACCCACCCCTTTGTAGAAATGTAGAAACAGTCTGGTGCCCCCCCCCCCCGCTAAGCAGAAATGTAACAACAGTCAATGCCAAATGACTGATGTATACTCTGCAGACACAGCATGCTACCTATCAGTGTACAACACAAAGGTCAGTATCGCAGTACAAACCACTTGAACTTGATCCACACATGCAATATAGATGCCCATACTGGGCATGCTCACACACTTTACACAAAAAGGTCATGTCAGCAAACAACAGTGGACCAGACATATCTGGCAGTTGCAGTTCTCAGTGCAGACACATGTCAGTATGCACCACTCCTGCCTTGCACACACAGTGGATAGGAATACAGACACATATGTAAGGACAACACACTATAATAAGCCAAAGGTAGACGGACATAGATGTGTTGAAGAGGGTGACCATGACAAGGAGATATCTGGGCCTGTCCCACCCAGCACACAGCCAAAGGGCCCCAAACACATGAGGTGCAGGTGTCACTCACTGCAGATACTAGCCACCAGTATCTGTCAGCATGATGGCGTGTTGCACGTACTAGCTGTGTAACATGACTGTACAAGGAAGATGTCACCTAGTAGCTGTATACATGTACCTGGGGCATATGACCCTGTGTGTGCCTGCATGTGGCATGTCAACCCCAACATGAATGGGTTATGACCCATGCACACACCGCCCTCACCATAGCAGTATCATGACAAGCCTTCTGAGGTCATCCAATGTGAAATACACCTTTGGAGGAACTGTAGCTCAATAATCCCCATGGCGCTTCCCATAACTGTGTACTGTTACACTGATAAACTAGTTAGGTAGTAGTCCTAACCCCAGACTTGGCAACTGTGTGAGTGTGTGTATGTGTGCGTGTCTCGGTTTCTGCCTGTGTAGAGAGAAATGATGTCTAGGCTACTCACACTCAGTACAGTTCATATACACAACATTGGCAAGGCTGCAGATGTCACGCACCTAGAAATACACCTCTGTGGAAATCATAGCCCAGTAATTTCCATAGCGCGTCTTCTAACTGCGTACTGCTATAGTGTGCTAAAATAGTTAAGTAGGTATTCTAACCCCAGACTTGGCAACTGTGTGAATGTGTGTGTGTGTGTGTGTGTGTGTGTGTGTGTGTGTGTGTGTGTGTGTGTGTGTGTGTGTCTGATTGCATAGAGAGCAATGCGTTTTAGGCCACTCATACCCCGTACAATACACATACTTTATTTTGGCAAGGCTGCTGATGTCACTCACCTAGAAATACACCTCTGGGGAAATCATAGCCAAGTAATCTCCGTAGCATGGCTTGTAACTGTGTACTGCTGTAGTGTGATAAAGTAGTGAGGTAGGTGTTCTAACCCCAGACCTGGCAAGTGTGTGTGTGTGTGTGTGTGTGTGTGTGTGTGTGTGTGTGTGTGTGTGTGTGTGTGTGTGTGTGTGTGTGTGTGTGTGTGTGAATCTGTATGTCTGACTGAGTAGAAAGCAATGTTTTTAGGCCACTCACACCCCGTGCAATACACATACTTGACTTTGGCAAGGCTGCTGATGTCACTCACTTAGAAATACACCTCTGGGGAAATCATAGCTCAGTAATCTCCGTAGCATGCCTTGTAACTATGTACTGCTGTAGTGTGATGAAGTAGTGAAGTAGGTGTTCTAACCCCAGACCTGGCAGCTGTGTTGGTGTGTGAAACTGTGTGTGTCTGAGTTGAGAGCAATGTTTTTAGGCCACTCACACCCCGTACAATGCACATACTTGACTTTGGCAAGGCTACTGATGTCACTCACCTAGAAATACACCTCTGGGGAAATCATAGCCCAGTAATTGCCGTAGAGCATTGTGTAACTGTGTACTGTTCTAGTGTGATAAAGTAGTGAGGTAGATGTTCTAACCTCAGACCTGGCAACTGTGTGTGTGTGTGTCTGACTGACTGAGTAGAGAACAATGCTTTTTAGGCCACTCACACCCTGTACAATCCACATATTCAAATTTGGCAAGACTACTGATGTCACACACCTAGAAATACACCTGTGGGAAAGTCATAGCCCAATAATCTCTGTAGGGCATCCAGTAACTGCGTATTGCTGTAGTGTGGTGTAGAACTGTGATAGGGTTCCATATCCACCCATGGCACTTCTGAATGTTTTATGTGTGTTGCAATGTCTGTGTATGGAGAAATGCATCATAGGCTACTCACTCGCAGTACATTTCAAATGCCCTACATTGCCAATCCTGCCGATGACATTCATTGTGAAGTAAAACTTTGGGGAGAAAGTTCTTTAGTAATGCCTGTGGTGTGGCCTATAACAGCTGTATGCTGTAGTGTCATATAGACCTCGATCAGGGGTTCTATACCCCCACATGTCAGTTGTGGATGTTTTGTGTGTGTCTCACTGGCTGTGTAGGGAACAATGCATTTTAGGCTAGTCACTTGCAGTACAGTTGAAATGCCCTACTTTGGTAATCCTGCTGATGTCATTCACTGTGAAATACACCTGTAGGGAAATAGTACTCCAGTAATGTCTGTGGCATGTACTATAACTGCATAGTGCTGTAGTGTAATAAAGTAGTTAGATAGGGGTTCTACTCCCAGACATGACAGGTGTGTGTGTGTGTGTGTGTGTGTGTGTGTGTGTGTGTGTGTGTGTGTGTGTGTGTGTGTATATGTAACCTATATCCTGTGCAGAGGTAAGGAGGTGAGAGTGTGTTAACTGTGGGCATTGTGGAGGGGGTTTTGCTAATTTATTTTATGGTGGCCCTAATATATATCGCAATGTCAACCATACAGGGATAACAGATGTAAATTTGCTGGGAGGCTGGGGTGCAAAGCCATACCCATACATGTGTTATCAAGGCAGACAATCCAAGTTAGCAACCCCAGTATTACCCAGAGCACACACTCAACCCATGTGTCATATGAACACACATGCCTAGGCAGCAGCCAATACATGGGTAGTACACTGCATATTGGTCACTGATAGTTGCTATGCAGTAAATGCAGTGGGCTACAGAGGGCATGTCACCCTGCCCATCTGTCCAATATGCACGTACATGCAGACAATGCACCCCTACCATGTTCCCCAATGGACACCTGCACCACCTGTGGTGCCTTCACATGTGATTCACAACGGACATGCCATGACTGACAACATGTCCTGTATGGACAGATGACACTGACATCAGGAAATGCTGTTGGCATGCCATCAATGTAGGTGAAGGGTAAACCTGCTGCCCAGTACCAGTTCTGTGTTTACAACATGGGCCAGACACCCCAGGTACAGTTCCACATGTCACTGTACATGCATGTGGGAGGTGTGCACATCCCAGACACCATCCATGTCATGGATTAAGGAACATATACATGGCATGTGGTGTACAGCATTGGCCACACACAATAGTCAACCAGGTGACTGGATGGGGGATGCAATACCCACCTGTGTGGGCAAATGCAGTAACTACAGGCCTGAGCCACAATGCAGACCACTGTCATGTGGCCTGATGCCAAGGTATACCCATTGTCTACCCTTGTACAGCCTGCTAGCACAGTTGGCCACCGCATACCCATGTAGACATGCACCCATGCATGTTAGAACTGGCTCCCTATGTGTAGGTGTGTGTGTTGTATGGTGCGCATGTCCACATCCACACTCACTACAACCCCCCAGGGCATACTGAAGCATGCTGTCTGTCTGACATCTCCTCATACTCTTTTCCTGTACAGCCTCCATATGATCTGTGTGGTGCATGTGATACCTGCACATTGATGTGTTGTGGCAATCCCACTAGTGATGAGTTGCACTCCTGGCCCTGCAAAGTGTGTCAATGTGTGTACATCTCTGTGTGAGTGTGCCTGTGTTGACGCTGGCACCTGTTCATGCAGATAGGCACATGTATGACACCTACCATATATCTACTGTATCCCTGTTGCAGATGTCACTCACCCTCATATATATGTTCTGAGTGCTCCACATCAGGTAACCCATGTGGTGCATCCAATAACTGCATCGAACTGTGATAGCACTACATAGTTGTTGAGGGTTTGATACGCTGTGCTGGTAGGTGTGTGTCACGAACATGCTTCAGTTTTACACTCCCACCCCTCCCTGACATGTATTTGCCTCTGTCTGCCTCCCCCACTCCCTCTCTGGTGGATGTGGAGATCCACACCTGCCTTGCTTAGGCCGCAGCATGTGTATTTTATGTGATGCTCATGATCAGCTGATGGTGTCTGCATGAATTGCAGCCCTCCCCTAGCTGGTTGCATGTGGAACAGCTGTGGTAACAATCCCATAGCCAATTGCATGGAAACACATTCCATTACCTAGGAACCTCATGGTGGTGTTGGGCCTTTTCAGTCACTGTGAGCAGGAACTAGATCTTTTGTTTGGCAAACAGCATCTCAGATGGATTGGGGATTCACCTCCAACAACATACACTGTGGAAAGAGGGCAACAAACGGGAGGGGGATGTGCCTGACCTGACTACAGACAGTATGTGCTGCCATACTGCATTTGGAGAAGTGTTGGTTTAATAATGTTTTTCTGGATATGCCTGTCGTACATGTAGTAATACCTGCCATGTCAGTTACATGTATATGAAGAATCCCCATCTGCAGGGACATCTGCAGACTGGACAGTGTTGTGCCTATGGTTTCATGTGTTATCCACAGTGCATCTCTCTGTGGAATATAAACGGTAGTGTAAGGATTGCAGTCTGTAGATGGTGAAGGCTGTGACAGTTGCTGACTTCATATCCCTCATAGGACATATGTTGCAACAAACACCATTACAATGGAAAATATACAGGGTTATCACAGCAGCATGTCTATACTGGCCCTGTGTATGTGCTGTCAGCCACACCACTAGAAATGTTTGTACATATGGCGTGCATGAAGTGGTGCATATGTGCTGTACACCAGAAATAGTGTCATCATATCTGATAACAAGCCAGTGATATATCAGATTGCTAGACGTCATGTACAGTAGGGGTTATATTTCATGACATAAGCTGGACATTCTGTGGATGTTTGTACAGTACTGAAGTCTGTGTAGTGATTGTGAATGTCGGCAGTGTGTGCATTGTTAATATGTACTTTAGCCTGTGTACAGACTGTGGTAGATGTCATTGTCCTAGCTCCCCATCTATCAGATGTTACATGCTGCCCCACTGTATGGTACCGTTCCACCGTACATGTTTGTAGGGCCATACACACACATGTCCCATACCACAGACAGCCATCAGACCAAACTGTGTAGCAGCCCAGTATATGTAGGGACATTCTGTGACTGGCACATATGAGGATGGTGTAGAACAGATAGCTCATATACTGTAATATTATGCTAGCCTACCATATGTGGCTGTAGCTGTGTTCACATTGGTTGTGGTAATGCACTGTCACACAGGTGTATCTTACCCTGTGCTGTGACATGGCTGTTGAGCCTGCTATATATGCAAGTACATGTGCATTCCCCCATACAAGATGTAGGCCAGTGTTGAGCCAGTCTGCCTGTAGCCTGCACAGTGCATTGTTACATGCCTAGCAGTGGAGTGTACTTAACCAGTGGGATGTCATGTGCAGATACTTGCCAGATGTACTGCTGCCGGGCCTCCCTTAAATGTCAGGTATGTTAGACAGATGAGTGGGATGCTGTACAGATGTATGTCAATATCTAGTGGGTAGTATGTGTCTATGACACCCCTGTACCAGCAGTCATTATGTGTCAGGCCAGACAGGTGTGTGTGACTCCAACACCTATGGTGACAAATGTATACCAGTTGTTATGTGTTATACCCATCTACATGGCTGTCTACATCCATATTGTCAGGCCTGGTACACATGTGGTGCACTAAGGGAATATGTGCATACCTCTGGACTGTACAGGGTGTGTCCGAAGGTCCATATAAAGTGGCCAATATCTCTGCTGCACTCCACTGGGGCATTACATGCCAGCAGTGGTACTTTACAATGATGTCTGTAGGATGTCTGTCAGTAGCCAATGGCACACATGTTGTAAGCAGATTTCAGCATCCACACAGAACATGTCTGTGAAGACAATCCCAATGACAGTAGCAACAGTCTAGTAATATACCTGCTATAAATACCTGACATCCCCTTGCACTACGACATTGGGACTGTAGGGTCTGGGGTACGACTACACTCCAAATCCAGGACATATGGTGGAAATATATGTACATATACCAATCCAGATAGCCATATATATATAATGACACATGTGTGCTACATTGAATTACCACTGTCATGGCAAGCACCCACTATAAATCCCTACAGCATGTGGCCATGGTCCCTTCACATTTCCAGTGTGATGGACATCTGTCCTGTGTGTGGGCATCAGTGATACAGGCAGCAGGTAGCAATACCTCTCACAGGTGAATATGCACACTCAGAGCGGACACATTTGTAGAAGGTTCAGGAACTACAGACAGACTGTGGGTAGAGTTGTGTAATGCTTCGCATAGTACTGGTGTTACAGGGTGTGTGTGAGTACATACTAGTGTACCTTGGAATGCAGTCTGTCTGCAAAGGTCAATTACTGTGTGCCTACCACTTGCTGGGCAGAGGTATGCATATCATGTGATGTCCGTCCACCACACAAGCCCTGTGTCAGATATGACACTGGCAGTGTGTGTGTTGTGTGCTACCGGTACATGGCTACATCCATGTCTATATCTAACCTCAGTTACCTGACTAAGGGTATGTTGCAGACTATCCTGTAACACCAGCACCTTGCTTAGTGTATGGCAACAGTGTTCCACATATATGCCTGTGTTCCAGCCCCTGTACCCCATCTACATACAAAGCTCTGCACATTTGTCATGCTGTTGGGGTTTTTTTGTAGTGAGCTGTGAGTATATCACACTGCCATTGCAGCCATTAGTACACTGTTGTTATATACCCGCACATACACTGGGGCCATATATGTGTGGGCATCACCTACACAACACGTGTGCCCTTATGCACTGCAGAGGCCAGTGTATTTAACAGTGGTATATGGTCTTGTATTATTGAGTCCAGGTGGGGAGCACCATAAATGACCTAGGCTGTTACAAATGTGGGGGTCTCAGGGGTGAGCTGCCACAAGGTATGTGGATGTACAGTACTGTATACTCCACCTATATTGCAACTACTAACATGACTTGGGGTACTGCAAGCCTACTGTCCCCTGCAATACAGACTGTTCTGTGCATTATGCCTTGATATGTTCCGGGTACAACCCATTGGATCACAAAACATCTTCACCTCTTATGGAGATTGTACAGAGTGCAGTTAGAGGCTGCTGAACTACACACCTGCAGTACATACTGTTGATTGTGTGGTACCCTGTGGCCCAGTCTGTCAGCACTATTGTACATTCCGAAGGGCTTGGCTTGGACTGCAACATTTGTGAACCTTTCCAGACTACTGTATAAGTGTAACTGTTTCACAGTTGCAGTACTCCGTTGATATGGTTGTCAGTATTTGAACAGCTATATGATATGGCATATAGGACCGTTATAGTACACAATTAAAGGAGTCCCATTTCTACAAACCTGTGTGTGGTGTCTGTACTATGACCTTTCTATGGGCATATGTTGCAGACAATGATTGACATTTGTATGTTTAGCCCATACAGTGTCCAGTTGTTCAGGTGTTAACTGTAGGCATAATGGCTGTTCCATATTGTGTGCACCTCCTACATATGTATCTGACTGTACATATATCTGCATGTGTATGTGTAGTTACATGTGTATATATATATATATATATATATATATATATATATATATATATATATATATATATATATATCTGTATCAGCATATATGTGTATGTATATCTGCATCCTGGGGACATCAACAGCTTCCACATATTACATGACCTGTGGGAGGTGGACGGCACTTGGTAGTGAATTGCAGGGTGCAAGTGTTTGGCTGTGGGGGATGCCTATTTGTTCAAGATGTATAGTGTGTGGGGCCTCTCAAACCCATTAACGGTGCATGTGGACATTGCTGTATTTGTCAATCTGCAATTGCTATCTACAGATGTATGGCCATATATAACTTTATAGATATATTTACCTGCTAACAGATATATATATGTGTATTGATAGCAATATATATGTATATAGAGGTAGTAAAAAAACATATATATTTGAATACTTGTGTATCTATACATATATGGGTATGTTTTACCTGTTATGGTTGCACTATAGTTACACACGCAGACATCTAGATGTTGGTAAACATTCTCTGCACTGTTGCATGACAGGACTGGCTGATATGTTTCTGAAACATTGAGTATCTGTGTACCTGTCATGGCTTAGTGGTACATCGGTTTGTCTAGGGTATGGAGGGTCCTTGGTTTGAGCCTTGCCAGAGTTGTTTACTTTGTTGTTGGCCAGAACACATCCCATTGGATAGAGAGTGATTAAGGCACCGTAAATCAGTTGTAAGCAGGTTTGTGTGTTCTGCCCAGCAACAAAATAAGCAGATCCTGCAAGGCTCGTAACCAGGGCCCTGCACATCATACACAAAGTGATTTACCACTAAGCCATGGCAGATATGCATAATCATGTGTCCACATACATATCATCCAGCCCAGGTATACAGCATTAGAGGGAATGTATTCCATCATTTAGATGTATTTGTGTGTGTATATATATTCATCATTGAATGGATATAACATATCTATGTACGTAAATATATCTATTTACACACACACACACACACACATATATATATATATATATATATATATATATATATATATATATATATATATATATATATATATATATATATATATATATATATATGTAAAAGCTAATACATACAGATATACATAGATACGCATACAGCCAACGATATATATGTATATATCCACATGTCCACATATAGACAGCACTACGAATGCATATATGTTAGCATATATATGGCTCACCTTTCAAAGGGAGACGTCCATGTGTCCGGAGGCTGGTAGGCCTAAAGTATGTTCCCAACATTGCACAATCCTGCAATACATGCATAGAATGTGCAATGTGCAAATGTCAGTATGCATTCGCTCATTGCAGATTAGGCAATTTGGTTGCAGATGCCACTATAGTGGGGATGGGGAATAATTGCCTATCCCCACTGTAGTGTACAGTAGGAGTTTGTATATCACAGTAGAGGGGTTGAGGGGAGTCCGGCCCCCCAGAGGGGGGGGGTGCAGGGAGTCATGCACCCCGCCAATACGATATGTATTCCAACTTGCAGTTTGAGTGTCAACAAAGGTGCCTGTAGAACTGCAGTTCTCTTAACTGTGGTGCAGTAAGAAATGACAGGTTAGTCCTTTCTGTTTGCAGAAAGGGCCGTTCAAATGAATGATTGTCCCCCTGTCAAAGGTGAACACATATATATCAATATAGGCATATATGGACATACATCTGTAGATGGAACTGGGAACGTAACAACAACATATATGTACACATGCACCATTGATGGATTTGAGAGACCCAAACAACATACATCTGGCATGGATAGGTATCCCCCCCAGCCAAATACGTCTGGCCTGCAATACAATACCAACCTTAGCAGATCCCATAAGCAGGACCCTACATGACAAGGGCAGTACATGTTAACAATACTCCATCCTACCTGTAGGATGTAAGGCTGGCATTACTAACATATCATGCAGTACAGTCAAGTGATATGTCATGGTTGGGGGAACCCCCTGGGCAGGTGCAGTAAGTAGCTGGGATCCCTCATACAATCCAATAGCTCTACACCTGACAATGGTTTCACCAGTGTTGGCAAGGACATCCATAAACCCACCATGTCAGCTGGGAACTACCACCTGGTAGCCTGATGACCATGGTCTGCAGGGACATGGAACATACCAACAATTAACCCATGGCCAATGTCACTGGTTATCTCAACACACAGGACCCTGCCAATGTTGGACTTGTCAAAGGCAGAGAATACAACCTGAACCCGGTATACATCCTCAACCCAATCATGACAGGGGTAGATGAGGGTTAGGAGGTGCACAATGCCTATGTACATCATAGCAGGCTTTTGTACACCATCCTGCTTGTAGGAATATGTGTAGATGTTATGGGATCTACCTCCATTCACAGGATATGTTTCCACCAGGACTGCTTGGCATATGCCAACATACCACAGGCACCACCCCATGGGCATACACTCCTTCACAGGTCATAGATGTGTTAATGCCTTCCTCCACACTGTTGAGGCGTGCAGCACTACTGGGGTTGCTATAACTCACTGGGTGTGGCTGTTGTGGACACGACTGCCATCATTGCAGTTACTGTTGCATCTATCCCCCCACATAGCTGTCTGTAATACTATACAGTGTATGTAATCAGGTTGTTAGTTGTTGTCTACACCATTCACAGTAGTTGAGCACCTCACACCCTCCTAAGGGTAGGGCTATACCACCGGCATTGGCACACATGTTACTTAGGTGAGGATCGCAGTGGAGAGGGGAGAGGGACATACACCCTACTGTTAGCATGTTCAATGCCATCCACATTGCAGACCACATATATACCACTGTGTGGTTGTGCCTATGCTGTCTTGGTGGGATTACATGGGCAACATATGTGTTACCTGCACTGGGAGATACCTCCATGTGTACAGTCCTGTACCTGTACTGCATCCTAACCAAAGGCACTGTGTGTTGTACCCAGCCATGGCATGTGTACCACCCACTACACTTACTGGTGTCCACTGTAGAAGGCCTGCTGACACCACTATACCTATCAGCCATGTGGCACATGGACAAACACAACACAATCTGAACAGATACTGGTGACAACAATACAACATTGTTAAATAAAGCTAGGATGCATCATGGCTGCACAACTACACCTTCCAAGATATTAGCATTTCACTTTACTGCTGACAACATGCTACACATCATTCCATTGCTACACTATGGTACAGTCACCCTGTGCATCAGAACCATGTTAGCCTGTCCCTGCATCAATGTTATGGATGTCAGGCAGTGGCACAGGTGTCATCATATGCACAGGGTGCGTTGTTGGTTTGCCAGAGGCCTAGGCTGAGCCATACAATTGACGACATGTGTGTGTGTGAGGGGGCTGAATACTGTTATGGGCCACTGGTGATGTCGTGTGTGCAGGTATGTGGTTGCCCTAGGTTCATTGTTTATGTGTGTGTGTCTGCATGCACACAGTTCCTCCATGTGGCTACCCTATACAGGGAATTGTGGGACAGCTGTACCTGGCAAGGTTTGCAGTTCACTATCTCCGGCCATGGACACGGGACCTGTGCCTGGCAGGGGTGCTACAGGCAGTATCAGGTACAGAGCCAGACCAAGTACTGTCCCCTGAGTTTGACAGACATCCACTGGATACAGGTCCCTCCTGGGACTGGCCAGGACCACGTGCACATGGTCTGCTCTGACAGGTTGTGGACAGCCCCCCACAGTGCTGGGGCTTGTATTGCCACTACGGGAGCAGCTGTGACTGTTTGGATGTCCACGGCAACCTCCAGCTGCAGGTGTTGCTGGCATACATCCATGTGGCCATCACAACCGTCCTGCCCTGTCCTGACATATGGACATGACATTTTGGATGAATTCCAATGTCTCACCCCACCGTCTATCCATGACCTTGGTGTAATTATGGATGGCACCTGCTAAGTCATGGATGCTGTCAGTTACAGAGGTGTGATGAGCCCTCTGCACCCTTAGACCCTGCCTGGTGTACCGTTCCATTCATGCCTGTGCCTCCATGACAGTCTGGAACATGCTTGTGGTTAAAATAGGGGTTGCACATCTGCCAGGTATATGATGTCCAGCAGTGATCCTACGAGCACCCCTGCACATCTGCCTATGTGATAGCCTGCCAGACATCTGGCTATGGCTGCTGTGTCCTGACACACGTGCCATAGATACCACATTGTCCTGGCCCATGCCAACCATAGGCAGTCCCTCAGCTAGGGCCAGGAGTGATGAGGTGTGTAGAGGTAGTGTGACTGTGTGCATGGATGGTGTGGATACATGTGGGTTGTCAATTGGTGGCCCAGCTGCAGCCCCTGATGACCCTTCCTTTGCCTCAATACACCTATCTTCATGGTCACTGTCTGTATCAGTGACATCAGATTCCCTGCATGGGGACCCAGCCCCACCTTGCCACCTGTGAGGGGAAAACAGGGAACACACTGTAATACCTGTACAACACCGCTAAACAGTAAATACACACACACACACACACACACACACACACACACACACACACACACACACACACACACACACACACACACACACATACATGTGTGTGTGTGCAGACATGGCCACACACACAAACATGCACATATGCAGTCAACATACATGGCAACCCATACACTACACCAGACAGCACTCACAGACAGGTCCCACAACCCCATAACACACACAATAGCAGGTGTTGGTGCAGTACAGTATCACACACATACCTGTAAATACACACATGTCAGCATGCAGGACATGTGGGGCTGAACAGCATGCAGTGCAACTGTAGTCAAGCCTCGTTACCAACATTATACATGACTGTGATGCATGGCTTCTGTTTGTAGGTGATGGCCCTCCCCCTGGAACCCACTGCACCGATGTCTACAGCATTGCTGTGTATCCGTTCAGCACCCTGGCATGTACTGTGCACCATACCTCATGGGTGTGCACACCATTGTAGGATGTGTCTCTCTGTGTCTGGTGTGTTTCCATTGCTGCTCACAGCCTCTGTGTGTTCCTGGATCAAGTGTGGACATGTGTTTAGTGACTACTTGATGTGTATTCATATAAGTCATCATTAGTGGTGCATGTATGAGTGGTGGATTACCATTAGACCAACCACACAGACATTGTACTGTACCTATGGTGAGTGTAGAGACCATTATTGACCATGATTGTGCCCTGGCTGATGTTGCCTGTGGTACACAGAGGTTCATAGGTGAGTACTTTCCTATTGGTCCTGGGGCCTACATAAGCCTAGCCACAGGGCTTCCCTGCCATGCACCACCCACTAATGTTATTCCCCTGTGCCCCTGTCAGGCTGTGGCACACACATGCTACCCAGGGTGTATTCCCCATTCCCCATCCAATTGGCAAGTGTTTCTGTCAAGAGGGCCAATGAGTAGCATTGCCTGACATGTATGGGTAGTCCGTTCCAGAGTGTGGTGTTTCCCCAGGACAGGGCCCTATCCCTCAATATGTTCTGTGTAATGTGTTGATTAGGTTTATGACCCTGGAGCATGTGTTAGCAGAGGGAGTGGGATGCTGTTATATGTAGCATGTTCAACTGCTCTGTGTATGACATAGCTGTGTATGTTGGGCAGATGTTAGCTGTGCCTGGGCAATGTGGACTGGATAGCCACAGTTGTCTGAGATGGACTGTGTATTGCATGTGTTTGAGGCTGGTAATCCCATTAGTGAGATGTGTGCTGTGTCAGTGCACATGTACAGCATGCATTATGGGTAGGTGTGTTAGATGTGTACATGGCCTACATCTTAGCTATGACATGCACAGTGAATTTTCAAGCATAACCTTAAACCATACTCACCAACATGCAGCCACTGCCTTGCTGGTATCCCAGAGGTGCGTACAATGACATGTGATAGAGTTAATGTCAGTAGCCACAGCTGTGGCATTGCTACAGGGTGGCTGCAATATTACAGCACAACAGCTGAAGTCCACAGTACTACAGTTTATGCATTACTGCTTATTGGTACCACACAGCAACATACCCCACATCTCACACATGCATGGTCTACCTGTACAGATGCATACAATACAGTAGTCTACTAATATGCCCTGGAACCTTACCTGCATGCTCAATGTGTGGTGTGTGAGTAGCACCCACCTCCATGACCATATAGGTCTGGGGCTCTTGTGGGCGGGCAATGCTACTAGGCTGATGAGCAGCTCCTCCACTCTGGTGAGTGGGGATGGATGTTATGCCCCCCCCCCTGTTGTGAGGTGGTCACCCCGCATGGCAGCGGCATGACGTTGTACTTGCCGGAGCAGGTCACTACAATGGTGGCAGACCTGCTCATAGGTTTGGCTGTGCAACCCTACCTCATTCACCTTGCGGACTACATCAGTCCACATGGCTGTTCTCTCCTGCTGGTCCCTGCTTGTCCATGAGAAGAACAGCTGATAGTTGTGGATCATGCTGGTGATGATGATCTCCTCCTCAGCGGCACTGTATGCAGAGTTTCTCGGCTGTACCATACTCCCTTTAAGACATAATGATGGAAATATGTCTGAGCAACTCATATGTCAAGTTTACCATAATACAATACACATATCAGTCTCCCGCCACCATATCAGTGCCAACATAATGTTCACACAACACTACTGGTATGTGTCAGATATTTGTACCGTTGGGCCATATATTGTATTGTACAACACCTTCTGCTATGTGGTTATAGACATGCTCCCTGTGGGGACACTAGAGTTGCAGGGCTGTTACAGGGTATTTCACCTGCATGCCATTGTCACTGCCACTATGTTTCCATATATACATGTGGTATGCCTGCTATGTGATTGCTATACATCTGCCATTCTGTAGTATTGGGGATATCTATGCATGCTGTTGGACATGTTCTGTGATTGTGTGGACTATTGCAGCCCACATATGTTCCATGACAGTTACACACCAGTATGTGTAGGGGTTATTTGCCAGCAGGAACACCACTCCAACCTAATGTGCACATGTTACCAGTCCACATCACATCCATGGCCCAACATGGAACCTCATTTTCTACTGTTCCATCACAACCTTCATGTGGAACCACCTCAGGGGATGGTGTCCTGCCATAGAGCACACACAGACATGTGTCTGTCACCCAGGT
This sequence comes from Protopterus annectens, assembly GCF_019279795.1. NCBI lineage: Eukaryota > Metazoa > Chordata > Ceratodontiformes > Protopteridae > Protopterus > Protopterus annectens. Next base: position 1,586,589,486 of record NC_056731.1, on the reverse strand, counting down.
AGGTCGCGGGTATTGGGCATAGGGAGGTCCACAGTGACATGGGGTATGTGCTACATCACCTGGAAGCATGCAGTACACATACACAACGTTCGACATGCATGTCCCTCCTACCCAGCACACAGCCCAGGCACCTTTATGTCCATGTAGATGCTGTTGTGACTGTCCATGGGTGGCCACCATGTTCCCTTTGTTTCTATGTGGGGGCTCATTGGCCTCCACATTCCAAATGTAGCTACCCGTCCACAGTGTGTAACCGCTACATGTGTCATATAAAACCCCTGTATGCTGTCTTGTTTGTCACCCAACCAGACCTACATACCAATATGTGCCTAATACCCTTTACCAATATATATACCCCACCATCCCATTCAATTGCAATGTGTTCCCAACATGGGTTACACACCTCACTCCACACTCCATCTTGCAGCCTTGTACTGGTGTGTAGGTATGTTGTGTATTGATGTGTAATGTTCTCTCACACGTCATGGCAGGGAAAATGTATTGACATGTATATATATTTTTATATCAATACACACACACACACACACACATATATATATATATATATATATATATATATATATATATATATATATATATAGCTATATATTTATCTATCTCTCTCTCTCTATCTCTATATATATATATATATATATATATATATATATATATATATGTCAACATATACGCACTCATATATCTGTCTGTATACACACATACACACACACACACACACACACACACACATATATATATATATATATATATATATATATATATATATATATATATATATATATATGCATATATGTGTAGATATCATTTTGTGTTGTTTATATACCTATATAAATGTATAACTGTCTGAGGTTCTGTACACATACACAGCTGTGAATATGTATAACACATATATGTATCTGTATGAGGGGTGCATATGAACACCTGGACCACACTCATGTACCCTCTTTACTTCACAGCTGAACTGTTCTGCCTTGCTGCAACACAGACAGGTGTCACATGTGAACACAGACTAACATTATGGAGGTATATATGGTGACAAACTCTAGATAAGCATAGTATACTGCTATGGCAGTGTGGGCATGCTATACTACACTTTAACATGACTGTTCTGCAGGTGGTGTGGTCTCTCACCCATGTGTCTATCATGTCGGTGTTACTACCCTCACCAGCCATTGGCCACAGTAATTTACAGAACACAGATATCATGGGTCACATCCTTGCCATTCACTGCTGGTCTGCACATTTGACAGGTATGTCCCGCTGCCCACAGGAATTAATACTACTGTCCAGTGCAGTTGTTGAGCACATCATTACAGGAACATGTACTGATGGCACATATATATCCTTTCACAGTATACATCCTATTATTCTATGCCATATACTGCATGCCAGTAAATGCATACCTGTTTCACATACCTGTTAAGTTGTTTCCACTGTAACACAACCCTCAGCTTTGTGAACCTTCTTGACATGTTTTTTTTCTTCTCTCTCTCTCTCTCTCTCTCTTTCTCTCTCAGCCTCTCCAGTAGAGTGATTGAGCTGGTTTGAATAGATTGCAACATGCTTTTGTTGGTATTGCTCATGATCAGGTGGTGGCCTCTGCAACAATCAGTGTCCACCAGTTTCTAATTGCATGCAGCCTGCTGTGTAGTACTTCAGATAACCACTGTCATGGCAACCCTGTACTATAAATTGCTGCCTTCTGTGGGCGTTGTCCTTTCACCTTTACAGTATGGAAGACATCCTTCCTGTGTGTGGACATCAGTGTTACAAAGAGCAGGTAGCAATACCTCTTACAGCAGAACCTGCAGACACAGGCTATATCCACATTTGGGTAAGGTTACTGACCTACATACAGTGTGAATAGTGTTGTTGTGTGCAATGTATCTTGCTGTTCTTACAGGGTTTCTGCGTACATGGTACTATTTCATGAAATGTTGTCTGTCTGCATAGTTCTCAATTGTGGGCCTATTCATATGATACCAGGGTGACTGGCTGTTAGGTTTTGTCTGTGCACCATACAGGTATTGTCCCAAATATATCTGTGGCATACTGTCTGTTGAGTGCTATCAGTACATGGCTACATCCATTTGTATTTCAATGTCATATCCCCGCATAAGAGTATGCTGCAACAAATCCTGTAACAGCAGCAATTTCTAGGGTGTGTAACAGCAATAATGTAAATATGGCCCTATGTTCCTGCCTCTGTCCTCCTCATTTATGCCAGTCTTTGTCCCATTGTGATACAGGATGGGTTGTTAGGTAATGGCCTATCATTATTTACCGCTAGCATTACTGCTATCATCCCAGTCATGTCATGGACTCCCACCATCATGCCCTTGTACATTCCTGAGGTAAGTGTGTGGTACACAGTGTTCCTTGCCCTTGTACAGCCTTTTATGGGGGGGTGGGGGTGGTTCTATGCCATTAACCTAGGCTATGGCACCTTTCCAGTGATATAACTGTTTAACACGAGGGTCATTCAGTGTGATAGTGAGGTGTTAGGTTAAGCAATAATATGTACAAGATACTGTGCATTAACACAAGTGCTACCTTTCCCTCCTAGTGCTTGACTACAGGGTGTAACTGGAGGCTGCTGAACTGCATCTGTAAGTGTTGATTGTTACGTATCCAGAAGGGAAATCCTGTTCCTACTGTTGTACTAATTGAAGGCCTTGGCCTATACAGCATAGTATGGTATATATACACATGGCTTGCATCTATTGTTTTGTGTGGGCCTTGCATTCATGACTGATTACATATTTCAAACCTTATGTGGTGTCATTACTAAGCCTGCGGCAGTGGTGCTGCGGTAGCATTGTCACCTCACAGTAAGACGCTGTCCGGTTTGATTCTCAGCTGGAGCGTCTTCTGCGTGGAGACATGCGTGAATGGGCGTACCTTCATTGAAAGTTGTGCATCAGGGCTGGTAACTTGGCATGTAAAAATCAACTACCAATCATTAGCGGACCGGAGTTCCACTGTGGCGACCCCTAACCAGGAAAAGCCGAAAGACACTGTCATTACTGGCATACATTATTGTATAGTGCAGGAATACAGGTTATCTGTGTATGCATACTTGTGTGTCATGTCATGTCCTTTGATTTGTGGGTGGGTATATGTTTAATGTCAGTATTCTCATTTGTGGGAATAGTTGCCACACTACACATTTCACAGGTGTCAGTTGAAAGGCTTGTGGCTGAGGGATATACTTTGCACCCAATACTTCCACACTACTTCTACATATGTATGGCTACTGATACCTTTTGTGTGTGCATATGTGTATGTACCTATATATATATCTCATATGGCTATATATATATATATATATATATATATATATATATATATATATATGTGTATCTATAGATATATACATCTATATATATATATATATATATATATATATATATATATATATACATACATACATATGAACATATGTATATACAAGTGCTGTTTTATGATTATTTGTGAGTCATACATTAATATATATATCTACATATAGCTGTCTATCTGTCTACATTTACAGATATATCTGTCCATATGTCGATGCATGTTTGGGTCATATTTTGGCCTGTTCCTCATTGACTTGGCAATTGTCATGGATGATCACAGCATTGAAGTCAGTAACTAGTGGCAACACGTTTGTGTTTCAGACTTCATCTGTTCTAATAAATATAACTGTGTAACTAGCAACATTTTGAATGTAACAGAGCATTAGTTGATATATATCGCTATTTGTTCCCACAGTGTGGCATACTTTGTCCAGACTTCTTGCATTAACAGGTTATGTGGTGTCATAATAATACATTACCTTTACTGTTGACTGTGCTGCAGGGTATGTTTGTGCAAAATTTGGGTTATGTATATCTGCCAAAGTTTAGTGGTAAGTCACTTTGTGTATTGAGTACAGGGTCCTGGGTTCAAGACCTGGAGAGGCAGTTTATTTTGTTGCTGAACAGAACAAGGGCCGTTGGCTACAGAGTGATTGAGGCACTCTTAAACAGTTGTAAGCAAGGTTGCACGGGTTTCCGCAGAGCTAAGCAATGCCTACACAGGTTAAGCAATTCAGCAGGTAACTGAGTATAAGAAACTGTAACCAGACTTTAGCAGTGCCTACCCCCATGCAAATGCACTTGCTTAAACCTGCTTACTACTGCCTATATACGTTATGACACTGACACTTCACATGTGTATTTCATGCAGTACTCCAGTTCACATTTAAATGTTATTATGTAGGTTTTACAGCAAAAAGATGTACAAATATGTTCATATACAGCTTTCACATGGAAAATGATATGTGCTGCAGTGGGACTCGAACTGGGAATGCCTGTTCGTTAGGCGGGTGCTCTAACCACTACAATATTGCTGTGCTGCTTCATTTGCATATATACACATATACCCATGGATCCTAGTTCCCCAAACACCCACCCCAACACGTCACTGACACATCAGTCATCCATTCTCCAGTTGGAAACACGGTGTATCCACACCACTACACATTGGCCACTCCCTACTCCTCTGGGCCCACCCCATGGGTTGACTCAATCCAAGTATCCTCAGACATCCCAACCTTTTAGTCCACAAACATTGGTGACATGAGTGATCAATAGGACAGTATTCCAAATTTTTGGGTTGTCCTACCTGGGACACACATGTCTTTATTTCAAGATTAGACTCTATACTTCATTACTTCATTACTCCAGTTAACAAGACACTAAAATAAATTTATAACTAAGACTATATGATAACGCAAATGTTACACATGTAAACCAATGATGTACAAGTTTGGCAACATTATATTACAAATAAGACCGGTTTAGTGATTGGCGTTGAAGAAGTCGGCAAATCACAGGAATTATTCAAATATTTCATAATGGGAAAGTACTCACATTTTATTCTTTTGAGAACAGCACTAACTTCAAAACTAAATACACAACTCTGAATTATTGCAGATTCGTCCCTTCCCTCTATCTTCTCGTAACTCTAATACTATAGTACTGCAGTATACAACAGAAACAAAACAGCAGCTTATTTTGCCTTGGAAGTTTATATCCCAGTAGAATCATGGAAATGTCACAAATACATATATATATATATATATATATATATATATATATATATATATATATATATATATAAAGATATAGATATATGACAAGCATTTCATGACAGTCTAAGTAAGGCCTGCGCTGTTACAAAGGCCATGCATTTGTCATGAAATTGAGTCGGAATTTTTAAGCCACAGTGCAGAGAAGGGGGTCACTGTCTTTTCTGTTCTGTAATGGACTATGAATATATGCTTATTTAACATCTGTTAACCGAGTATGTAGACTGTTCCAATGAGTCAGAACTCCATTCAGTCATGACTTGAGACTTAGAGGCCAAACAACACAACTAAACATACACGAGAATCATACCTCTCAACCTCTTAATGTAAGAGGTCTAGCCAAAGCCAAATATAATTGGGGGTGGCGGGTCAAAGATTGGGACATACTGGAATCAATTTAATAGCTCTGCTTGATAGAGGACCAGTAAATTGATCAATGGGGCTGCGTGAGTCGACACACCTTGCGTAGGCTTATATATGCCCTTCGGCAGATAGCCTAGTATCTACCTATGAACCTATTACATTTATTGTTATGCACAACCTATTATTCTATCTACTGCTGAGGTTTGTAGGTGCACTTTCATGTTATTTATGTCTGCAAAAGGAATAAATGTGGTATAGGGAATGTACTTCTACATATAGATGTATGTATGTATGTGTGTATGCATATATATTTATAACGAACTCCACGAGGTGGTCCAATTAGAACCAGGCCATCCAACCCTGACACGCCTGGATCCATATTTCATACCCATTGTTCCTCCACCCCACCCGAGTTCCACATACACACAAACCATCCATTCTCCAGTTGCTATCCCAGCCATAACACACCTCCACACATTGCCCTCTCCCCAGCATTAGGGACCCTACACGTATGTTGTCTCAACCCATGTATCATCAGGCTCTCCCAACCTTTTAGTCCTTGAACATACCTGCCCTGGCTTGTGTAATGGTTGGAAGTCCAAACAACCCACAATTTTTGGGTAGTCCAACCAGGGACTACCCTGTAATTGTTTGTAAGATAGACTTAGCAGGTGGACAATGTTACTCCCACTGGTAGTATCCTGCCTGTGTTTTGAGAAGCAATGATTTGCTCACCCCTGCCCAGCTTGATATGACATAAGATGACAGCACAAAATAATACAGGTGTTGCTGTTGTTTTCCTTCTCATTTTTTTTGTATGCTTTATTGTCATGATGTTCATTCTTCATATATATATATATATATATATATATATATATATATATATATATATATATTATATCTGTACATACACACGCACATACATCTACATAATTATATACATTTCCTATACTGCTGAATGATGTGTTTGTGATCACAGCAGCTGAATGTGTATCCGCCATGGCTTAGTGGAACTCACATCTACTATAGTGTGCAGGGTCGAGGGTTTGTAACCTGGCAGTGCAGATTATTTTGTTAATGGCCATAACAACAGCTGTTGGCTACAGGGTGACTAAGGCACGGTAGAACATTTTAGGCTAGTAAGCGCTTGTTTGCGCGAAGCACAGCATTACTAACCTCTGGTTGTTCCGTCGTGCACTCAGCCTCTACATTGCTTCACCAGTGTGGTACTCACATACCAGTGGCCAAACAGGCTTACACCCGCTTGCTCCCACATTCACACGTGCAATGTCATGCATTTTGTTCACATCTGTCAACCGGGACAGTTGGACTGTATGCTTGTCCATTGTCAGTGGTGGCCCAGGGTGTAGAGCTCTACATTGATCCCAGCTACATATCCCAATTAATACTGAGGTGTTCATATTCATAAAGGGTAACAGACATAACATAGCTATGTCCCTCATTAATCGTGCTTAGTTTAGGTTAAATTGTCGGTATTATCCATGCTTAGTCAGGTTTACATGTGAGGTATGACTGTTGACAAAGGTCAGTTTAAGGTGCGATAGGATTCCTGTTTCACAGGTCTGGATAGTTTACATGCAGGTATTCGGGGTAGGTGTAGTTATTCCATACCTGTGTGTTACAGTAGAGGCAAATAGCTAAGGAGTAGGCAGGTAGGTAGTGGGTGTGACATTGTAACTGTATAGTAGCCAATAGGTATAATTGGATGGGGAGCAATAGGGAAGGTATGTCGGATGTTGGGATTTGTACGCGAGGCAGGACAAGAGGTGTCAGTATCACTAGCTGATGTAGTGGTATAAAGTGTGAGGTGGGGGGGTTGCAAGGTGGTGAGCCTGTGCTGGTCCAGGTGTGCTTGTGGTGTTCCTTCATGTGTTAGTTACATGTGTCCTGTGGGATAGCTGTGATACTACAAGTGGGTTGGGGCTCCAGATACTGGCAATATAGTGGGGGAAGAGGGTGTCACCTACGTATACCCGTAGGCATTAATAGAAATGCAACAGGGGCTGATAGATACATGGTGTGCATGGGGCACAAAGGGGAGGTGTTAGTAGGGGGATTATCCAGGGATGTGCAGAATGGCTGCAGGGAAGGTCCACAGCTGGCCATGTTGTCTATGACAACAGCTGTGCATATGCACTGCATTTGGTGTTTGCGTCAGACACTTACACCCCTGGGTGGGGGTGAGGACTACAATAATACCTTGTGATGCCTGTTACATTGGCTTACATGCTTACAGTGGGATGTTGCGACCATGTGTTCGTAGGTGTTGTGTAGTAGGTTGTGCAACGACACATATGGTTATACCATACTTAGCCATGTAAACTGGACTGTGCTGCTGTGGAACCCATATCGGGAATGGCTGCCCATTAGGCGTAAGCATGCCTGTCGACTGTACAGAATCCATGGCCTGTCCAGAGTTTGCTTCATACTACTGGTGTGTTCCTCTTACAATCTTCCCCTCTCTGGCAAATACCTGGGAACTAACACCATTAAATGCAGACAAGAAATTGGGTTTAGGACCCCACATCCTTTAGCTGAGTCATGCTAACGCATAACCTATTATTCTATCAGCTTTCTAAGGTTGTAAGTGGAATATGTGCTTTCTGTCCCTATTTGTCCCCCCAACGGTTTAGGTTCTGTCCAGTGGTTTTGCTCTTAGAGGTTGAGAGTTATGGGTGTAAGCTCTGCCCAATTCGCAATATTCCTTACATCCCTGGGGCAGTCCTAATACAACTGCACCAGCCAACACCTGCACTCCTAGATCCATAATTGCATACCCATAGTTCCCCCACCTGCCCCTCCTCTACAGCACTCATCCTTACTGTGGGTGCAGGTGGGGTCTAACCACACCACTACAAACTGCCCACTCTCCATGTGTCAGGACCTATGTCGTACGTTGTGTTAACCCATGGGTCATCAGGCTTTCACTACCTACTGGTCTGTGTACGTATACAGCCTGGTTGGATAAATCATTACAGGGACTGACTCTGATGATCATTAATTTTTGGGGTGTCCCACAAGGGATATTGATGTCTTTGTTTCAAGATTAGACTTGGCAGGTCTCTCCCACTGGTAGTATTCTGCCTGTCGTCTGGGAAGCAGTGGTGTGTTTACTTGTATCCTGTGTTTGTTTGTTTCACCTGTCTAGGTGGGGGGGGAGTTGATGCTACGTGTTACACGTTTGTTGATTGGACCCCTCACCCCCATTTGCACGGCCTGTGAACATATGTAATTCGTAACTGCTGTATCATATCCTAGCTATATACATGTGTATATTTACACAGAGACACACACACACACACACACACACACACACACACACACATATATATATATATATATATATATATATATATATATATATATATATATATATCTACATTACCATATACAGATATATCTTTATATGTATGCATACATGTATATATTTATATATTGTTGTCTATATATATCTAGCAACATATGGGTGTATGGGTGTCTGCATATGTATATATCTATATGTGGGTATGTATATGCATTCTGTCTCTGTATGTATACATTTGTACTATGGAGAGGGAGAGGTATATCTCCATGTAACTATGGGTAGATATACACACACATACCTCTACATATATACATCTGCATCTGGTTATTCCGTTCTTTGCCATGTCGATTAGACTTTCCTGTAGTGGGATTCGTAGCAGGTGTGGCTGCTCGTTGGGTGGCGCCTCTGCCCAATGAACAGTTTTGCTCACATCCCTGGGACTGTCTGTATAGACCCACATCAGCCAACACCTGCACACCTAGACCCATAACTAGCTACCCATAGTTCCCCCACCCGCAACTCTTCTACAGCACCCATCCTTACTCTGGGTGCAGGTCGGGTCTGGACACACCACTACACATTGCCCACTCTCCACTTCATGGCACCCATGTCATACGTTGTCTCGATCCATGGGTCATCAGACTTTCCCACCCTTGTATTCCAGGTATGTACACACCCCAGCCAGAATGGTCCTTGCATCGGCTTCCTTTGGCAATATGTCAATTTTTGGGGCTTCTCGCAAGGGACGCTCCTGTCTGTGTTCCAAGATTAGATTCCATTGGGTGTACTATGGACCCCCCTGGTTGTATCCTGCCTGTGGTCAGGGGAGCAGTGGACTATTTACATTGTTTGTGGGTTTGTGTGTATGTTTCCGGCTTTGGGGGGGGGAGGTCATGCTATGTGTTACATGTTTCTTGCTTGGGCCCCTCACTTCCATTGGCATAGCCTGTGAACATATGCCATTCTTGTGTGCTGTTTCCTATCATAGCTGTATATCTGTGTATATCTACGCACACACACACACACACACACACACACACACACACACACACACACACACACACACACACACACACACACACACACACACACACATATATATATATATATATATATATATATATATATATATCTATATATATATATATATATATATATATATATATATATATATATATATATATATGTATATATATATATATATATATATATATACATATACATATATATATATATATATATATATATATATATATATATATCTAAATCCATGTGGGTATATGGGATGTATGGCCTTAATCTCACTTATCTATTGCTATGATGGCTTAATGGTTAACTACTGACTATAGTGTACAGTGTCCTGGTTTTGAGCCTTGCTGAGGCAGTTTATTTTGTTGCTGGGCAGAATTTGGGCCATTGGATCCAGAGTGATTAAGGCACTTTATAGCGGTTGTAAGTGGGTTTGCGTGGGTTTGCATGATGGTAAGCACTGCTAACCTCCGGTTATGGTTTCTTGCACTCATTTAGCTTCTACTTTGCTTAATCTGTGTAGGCATTGCTTACCCCCACGCAAACACGCTTACTACTGCTTATTTTTGCTTAAACCTGCTTACTAGTGCCTTATTAATTAGACACTGACACTTCACGTGTGCATTTAATGCAGTATTCCAGTTTACATTTAAATGTTATTATGTAGGTTATACGGCAAAGAGATGTAAAAATATGTTCATATACAAATTTCACATGGAAAATGATATGTACTGCAGTAGGACTCGAACCAGGAATGCCTGTTTGTTAGGCAGATGCTCTAACCACTACACTATAGCTGTGCTGTTTCATTTTCATATATATTCCTTGTTATCCTCTTCAGCCTTTTCAGCTGTTTTAACATAGCTAAGCGATGGGCAAACCCACGCACCTATGGTTAGCTGTACTCGGGGTTTTAAAACAATAAATAAAAAGGTTTCTTCATTTTATTTGAATGTACTGTTGCTGTTGAACACATGGGGACTGTTGGTGGGGATATATGGACACTTATGAGCGGTCTCGCTCATTTATTTACACATTCCTCTGTTCTACTTTGCAGGGGTGTGTTTATTCTGAGAGCTCTGCTCTCAGACATGCCCCCTGCACTCACCCAAGCTCCATGTAGCATTAGGGGTTCAGGCAGCATGCCTTCATTAATATGCATGGCACGTTGCCTTCCTCCTCTTAAACTGCTGCTTCCGTGCAGGACAAGATTAGTCCTGCACGGAAGTTTAGTAAATCCGGGGGTATGTCTAGTATTTTAAAGTCATGTAAAAACGAACAACCAAAATAAAAACTTGCTTCAGTAATATATCACCAACATTTTACTTAATAGAATAATTAATTAATTAGTTAAATAATCACTTTAAACAGTCCTATACAATTAAAACTTCATAGTAGGAAATTTAAAAATACAAATGTTTATATTCAGTCTTAGACTTGGCAAAACATTAAAAATATAATATGGTTTATTTGATATCTAGCTGGTGTTAGTTAAAGATGTATGCTCTAATATTTATAAAATTAAATTTAAATTAGATGTACGAAGTATATATTTTGCTTAGTTAATCTAGTTAACCTTTTTAATGTTTTGCCAAGTCTAAGACTGAATATAAACATTTGTATTTTTAAATTTCCTACTATGAAGTTTTAATTGTATAGGACTGTTTAAAGTGATTATTTAACTAATTAATTAATTATTCTATTAAGTAAAATGTTGGTGGGAGTATATATTACTGAAGCATTTGCTATAAGTTTGTCTGAAGAAGTGCATGTATTTAATGCATGAAAGCGCTTACAAACAGTAAAGTATTTTTGGATTTTTTCTTCGACTGGCGTTATTTGTTGGGTCCACTTTGGCGGTTTTTCCTAGTATTTTAAAGTAACTGGTCATCCTTTTTTCATGGTTCCTGGTATTTTTGCTCTTGGTGGTTGTGGAAATAATTCTGGTTGTGGTGCTGCCATTAAAACTACCTGTTTTGTTTTTGTTTTTGTTTCATTTTGTTTTTTTTTTTTTTGTTTTGCTTTATTTATTTATTTTTTTTGAAGATAAGATGTCTAAGAAGAAAAGAATAATGATGTTAAAATATGACAAAATAAATTTTCTTCCAATAAATACATACACATTAAAAACCCTGATGTGTCAGTGCTGGATGTTTTGTTGGGGGTATCCCACAGTTAAATGATAAATAATTTACTTGTCAGTGCTGAATGTTTTGTTGAGTTATCTAACAATGTCAAGTATGATACTAACACTGGTTTTAATGCTAGATGTTTTATTATGTTTATTTAGTGATGATACTAATACTGATTTGTGTGACTGATACTATATGATACTCACACTGCAATTGTAAACAACACTATATTTGGCATGTACTTTATTTTGGATCCAGTTGCATTGCTATCAATTAATGGATATGTAATTATTTCTTAATTATGTTTGCATGTCCTTAATGTGACAGTAAATGGTCCTTGGACCAGTTCACTCACCCATTCAGCAAACCTAAACAAAAATAAAATCTGTGAATGTTGGATGTTTTGTTGTAGCTGTTGAACAAAGCTAATATGATAGAACTCAACAGGCATAGTGGCAACGTGTTCATTTATATGTTCAGTGACCTGTGTTTGACTAGTGGCCTGAATGTCCAGAGGCATGTTACCTGCTTTGGTCACACTTACGGTAACTCACGACAGACTGAATGGAAAGGTCATTCATGGCACTGCACAGATACCATCTATCATCACAACCTTGCTCCCTCTCCCAGTAAGGTAGGAACATGGTCTTGTCTACACAGTTCTTAGCCTCCAATCCAGATCAACAAGACTGAGGCTGCTGTCTGATTCTGGACTACTAAAATCACAAACCGAACCTCTTCTTATGTTTCAGCAGGGCTGTATACTGTATTAGTACAGAATTAGGTGTCAGAACAAAAAAATATGCTTTAGAATGGAAAATGACTGCTGACTCAGTTATAATTTGCCTTCAATACGTGAGTGTTTTAACTCTAATGTCAGTGGACTAGAACTTCAAAACTAAGGAACTGGATTCATTCAGATAAATGCAGAAGTATACGTTTGGCAGGTTCCACCATTCTTTTTCTAAATACTTATATGTCTGCCTTATGAAAATGTCAAACCTATTCTCAGGGTCAGATTTGAAGGCACTCCGTAGGTGAGTGTTAGTCTAACTGCCCTGAAGGGCAATTTTAAGCCTAACCAAAAACTCAAGATCAGAATTAAACTCTGTACTTTGTGTCGGTGAAGTGAAAACCTTACCAATTATGCCAAACCCACCCCAAAACTGATGGGATTACAACAGGGAATGGCTGTCAAACTGGCAACAGGTTCATAGTTACTAGGCATCTCATCCAAAGGAGAACATGCTCAGGAGTGTAGCATCCCCACTGAAAGGCATTGTAATATCAGCAGTGGGCATAGAACCTACAGCCTTCTGCACCAAAGATAAGTATGTTATCTGTTATGCTACTATCACACAGAAAACAGAAGTGATCCTTTTGAGCTAAAATAAGAACACTTTGGCAAGCATTTAAGCAAGACAGCTATCATATTTCAACTGAATGTTAGGGTACTTTACAATCTTGAGACCACAATATTTAAAATAGTTAATGTTATAAAACATAAACTACTACTTTATAAATTTGTTAGCTATACATACTTTTATCATATGTTTGCAAAACATTCATCTTAAGACCTGTATCAAAATAAACAATGGCACTAAATAAACAAATTATATTCATTTATTTTATATCCTGTAGCAGATAATGAATTAAATCTGAGCAGTTACCAAATTTTGCAGTTGTCAAGTGCAAGAAAAGATGATCCTGAAGCTCTACATCATAATCACTATATCGAAACGTGTAGGGTTGGGGGCTCATAATGAGTATTAACAGAAGGAGCATATATCCATTACTGCCTGTTACATTTGCATGTTGCTTCCCTGTGAGGAAACATGGTTCACTGCTTATGGAAAAAAAGTGAAAATTTTATCTGTTTTGCCTTCCTTCGCACAAACAGGCCAAGTGCCGATGTGTGGCCATCAGCACTCTGGACAGGACTGAATGTAAAAACTACATCTAGTGCCTAGTGTTTACTGTGGCACCAGGTGTAAGCTCATGGCTAGAACACAGCTAAGATAGGGTTCTAATCCAGCATACTCTACTCCTTATTAAGGGTGTCCCACTGTCATTCTTCATAAAACTTAGAATATAAAAATAATTCTACATAACAAGACCTATGCATAGCAGGTTGACTGAGCATGTGCATGGTATCATATCTATTATATGTGTAGCACGACAATGATGATTATGTAATTATAAATGTATTTTCAGGCCTGGGATGGACTTCATACTTTACTCACAGTCATCTATACATCTCCAGTAACACAAGTATAACTGTAAAGCAAAGCGTATTGTGTCATCTGAATCAGAACTCAAAAATCTCTTCTGAAAGTAATATGCATTTCCATTGTATTGTCACATATTACTCCTGCTTCACACCTGAGAATGCATAAGCCAGGGCCTTGCATGTCACATAGATACATGGTTAACTGAAGGATAACGCCACTCACTGTTAAAGGTGTATATTAGTAATGACCATGTTTGGGAAGCACTTATTCTGTGGCAATGAGGTATAATCACCTATGCAGAACTATATGTATTCTATTTTTTACACAAGTTTTAAGCCCACATTGTACAAATTACTTTTTATCAATGTGTAAGGCCCCACAAAATATGTGTTAAGTCATAAAATTGGTCCCCCCAAATTCAGGTCTTAAAAGCCAAATCATTTAACATATCAGTGTTGACCATTGGGCAAACTGTTGCCAGGTATAGTAGTAGTACACATGTCATAAATTAATGGCCAATGTCACATTATCTTTCCTATTTCATACATTGCCTTCCTCTTGCTCTCCACTTAACATCATGCAAATGAGGTTGACATAGTTGTGTGGGTTTGAGCACTGGCTATAAAATGCAATATCATGAATTGCAGGGAAAACACTTTTACTGTTGGAGGGCCTGTGCAGACATGGTAAGGGCTAGGAAGAATGGTGCCAAATTCAGGGCACAAAGGTGGGCTATAGAGGAGTCAAAACATCTGTTGCACTCCTCATAAAGTGCTACAGCTATAGGCTGCTGCAGGCAGACTATACAGGGTCTTACTATAAGGCTGAGGCTTTGAATAGTCTAGCCAAGTCTGTCTCCAGTACAAGTGGCATACCATGCACTGGACAGCATTGCAGGCACCATTATAATGACCTGAAATGGAGCAAGCAGGCACAACTCAACCAGTGGCTGGATAAGTTTAGAACTGCTGATATCCCACAGTTGTGCAGGTATACAGATAAAGCGACTTTAAATGTTATGGAAAGCTGTAGAGAGCCAAGACTGGTATGCATAATGCTTCCATGGCTCCTTTTCTCTCCATCTTTGTTTTACAGCTGCTCAGCAAATTTCATCAAACGGGGAGGCAGATACTGAAAGATTAGAAAGTCTCAGAGAGGCAAGGGGTGTGTATGCAGTACAAATGAACACAGTTGTATTAAAATTATTGCTCTTCTGTACATTACTAGCAACTTAAGCATGCAGATCTTAACTGCAAAAGCAAGCATACATACTTTCTTCTGTACTTGTTGGTAACTGTATTAGACAAGGGTAATAGTGTACTCAGATTTGATGGGTTCAATTCCCACAAGTAACAAATTAATTCAAATTACAAAAATATCATTTTTTAATTTTAATTCCAGCAGGATTAGCTTTAATGCTATGTTATTAACTTAATATGTACTGTATTTAAAAGCCTATATGCAATATCTGCATATTGCAAGGATTAATTGTTGCAATTCATAATCCTATTTTGGATTCCGAAAGCTGTATAGCTAATGTAATAATAACATTATATTTATTGTAATAACGCATTTGAATTTGACATATAATAGTTCTAATCATCTATTTTCTTGTTTTTGTCTCAGCCCACCTGTTATCTCTCTTTTTTCATAAATGGGAACAAACTGTTTTAATGTCATAGTTTTCTGCCAACAAACAAAAAAACTTTTCAGCACAGGGAGGCAGGTCAACTGCTGCCACTCATCCTGCAAACCCTCCACCAGCTGCTGCACCAAAACCCAGCACCTGTGGGATGCAGCCCAGCAGTACTGTCTTCACAGTCCCTTCACTACCTGGCCCATCCATGTCAGGTAGCATTGCCCCAGCTCCTGGTGCATTGGCACCCTCCAGGAGTATTGGTGGAGGGAGGGGTTACATGACACACTAGGAGCTGCCAGGAATGGTGCGTGATGTAATAGAAACTGCCATTGGTGGCTGTCTCAGCCTTCTAGAGAGGTTGTTTCTTAGAATGCAAAAATGACCCCCACATCAAACAGTCTCACAGGGAACCAAGGAAGGGGACAGTGATGACAGTTCCGAAGGTGAGGACTAGATTTTCACTGTTCCCATGCTTGACAGGCATGTGCCTTTGATGTCTCCTATGTATACCCAATTATGGTGTCTCCCAACCTTTTGTGTCCATCACCATCCATGTATCTGTCTTGTTTGTCTGCTTACTTACCTACCCTACCTGATCCTGACATTCCTATGTCCCTTACTCAGCATTACTGTCTATTTGAAATGCAGAAAAAAATGGGCAGCTGTCCCACAAAAAAAATGTCCCATACTTAGCTCTCCACTTCACATATGTGTCTTTTCTACACACTTGATTCGGTCTGACTGCCTATACGCCATGACTGTATTGTTGTCACCTATCTGTATTGTGGTGACAGTCCCAATTCATCCAATGTTCACAGTATAGTGTTAAAGAAGTGAATAGTTATGGTTATTTCCTAATTCCCTCCTGCAAATTCCTTTATTGTTTCCCCTTTATTCTTCCTCCTGCTTGCTCCCCGTTTCACCACTTTCCTATTTACTCCATTTTCAAATGTTTAATCTAGTCAAAAAGATAGAATCACATACCACTAACTTGGCCAGAAATGGCCCATAATAAAGCTTTCACTTTTTGTCCTCTGCATTTGAGTGGATTTTTGGCATTGTACACCAATGCCAAGTGGTGGTAAATGGTGTATGTCTTATGTCAAAATCTGTTGAGTTTTTGCCATCAGTCACATTAATCCAGTTATCTCCGCACAATGCTGCTTAAACTCACTGCACTAAAGGAACACAGAGTTAAAGCAGAGTAAAGGCAATACTTTGAAACATTTACACTGACAGTTATTTAGACTGCTGAATGTAACAAGATGCACATTTCTATGTGGAGTGTTGATATAAATCATGTAACTGATTTTTTTTGGCAAAAGCTTCATGAGTTTGATTCCAGATGCATCTCTCATCATTTCTTAGAGTGATGATATATGTGCATGTTATAGTTAATCACTCATGTATTAACATTTACCAGTTATGATTTCTCTAGGAGATATATTGATTACTGCCCAGAAATTAGTATCTGAAGTGACATCTATACCCCCTGCTATCACATATTTATCTAACCTTGTTCTGCTTGTCATAAGCCTGTTGTCCCTCTCCTAAGCCTTTTCTACCCTTATGTCACTCACTTCATGCTACACAGCATGTAATGTTAATAATGACAACAGACCAAAAAACTGACTATTAATGTGCCATTAACCAAAACACTGTTAGCTGTATGTTCATCTCTCCTTGCATTCATCCCATCACTCAAACCCCTCTTTACATGTGTGTATCTATTAGGCTGATGGATGGTTTCTGCAGGCTGATGTGACTCTGCTGATGGATAAAACTAACAAGTTACCTTAATGCAATAGTTTATCAATGCTCATGTTTATTTATTTTATTTTATTTTTTATTTTACATTTGTTGACCGGGCTAGTCCAACTGGATACATGTCCATTTTCAGTGGAGGCCCGGGGAGAAAAGCTCCATAGAGGGTAGTTATGACAAAAAACAACACACAGGAGATAAGAATACAAGGTAATACTTTCAAGGTCACATGAACAATAAAAGGGTTATACAGGTAGTTTAAATAGTTGAAACATTCTTAGGTAGTTGGAGTACTCTAACTACAAATGAAGTCCCTTGAATTATGGATTGGGTAGATAGTAGCTGGCTGTTTGCTGCTAATCAGGATTAGAACATGGGCATAACCAATTAGATTTTAGTAGATCTTTGAGTTGTTTTTTGAATTGGATGAGTGAAGTTTTGTGTCTTAGGTTGTTTGGGAGGGCATTCCAGGATTTTCCAATGGAGTTCGCATAGAGTGCTTCACCTCCTGAATTATTAGCTTTAATGGTTTGGATTTGAAGGTATTTGGAGGAACTAAGGGAATTAAGGTTAGAGTATGGAATGAATATTTTGGTCATTGCGGGGGTTTTGTCAGGATGGTGTATAGTTTTGAAAGCCTCAGTAAGTTGATTAAGTTTGAGAGTGTTAGGTAGTTCTAACCAGTGTAGTTTTCTAAGATTGTTACAGTGGTGTGTATGCGATAGGGCATTCCTGTTATAAATCTAGCTATATGGTTATAGGTTGTAGATAGTTTGTTTAGTTCTGTTTTATTAAGGAAGGAGAATATCGGTGAGGCATAGAGGAGTGTGGAAAGGAGGTGAGTCCTAGCAATGGTTAATTTAGTATGTGGGGTTAGGAAGTTCTTAATTCTATACATGGACCCAAGTTTCTTGTTTACCGACTTAATGGTCAGATTAATGTGAGTGTCAAATTTAAGCTTGTGGTCTAAGGTCACACCAAGCAGTTTGGTGTGAGAGACAGGGTCAGTTTTGGTCCCATTATTGGATATTACGTGAAAGTTGGGGTGATTGGAGGAAGGAGAATGATTTCCTTGAGGGGTGGGAGTAGTGGGGAAAAACAGAAGTAATTTGGTTTTGGATGGGTTAAGTAAGAGTTTTAGTTCCAAGAACCATTTTTCAACTAGGGAAAAACAGTTTTGGGTGGCAACTTGGAGTTTGTCGAGGAGTTGTCGGAGCAGATCAGGGTGGAGTCGTCTGCATATTGTATGCAGGAGGCTCTGGGAATAATAGTGTGCAGATCGTTAATAAATAAAGAGAAAAGTAGAGGACCAAGGATAGATCCTTGGGGAACACCGATATTTGTGGGGAGTAGATCGGATAAGCTATTTTCCCATAGCACAGCCTGATTTCTATGAGAAAGGTAGTCATTAAACCAGTCTATGGTATTCTTGCTAAGGTAGTATGCCTCCAGTGTGTGGATCAGCTGTTGGTGATTAACCATGTCGAAGGCTTTGGAAAGATCAAGAAAGAGCGCCGAGGTTATTAATCTATTGTTACGATTGTGGTTTACGGAGTCAATAAAGGAAAGGAGGGCAGTAGTTGTGCTGTGATGGGGGCGAAAGCCGTGCTGGGTGTGAGACAGAAGATTGTTTCGAATAAGATGGGTAATGAGCTGCTTGTGAATGCAGCGTTCCATGATTTTTGCTAGTGGAGATAGTATAGCTATGGGTCTGTAGTTTGATGTGTCTGTGGAAGATCCACCTTTATGGAGAGGGATTATGTGGGAGATTTTCCAGATAGAGGGAATAGAAGCTTCTGATATGGTCCAGTTAACCAAGATAGAAACAGGGTAGGCTATGGCCTCAGATGCAATTTGTAGGTAGTTGGCTGGGAGTAAGTCAGCCGCTAAGGTGGTTGGTTTGAGTTTATTTAGGAGGGTTCTAATATAGGAGGTAGGTACGGGTTGCAGGCTGAAGGCAGGTTGAGATTGGACTTTGGTTGAGGGTGTATCCAAGGGGGAAGTGGTAAGTTGGTTGGCCAGGGACTGAATGGTTTCTGTGAAAAATGAATTAAAGGTGTTGGCTATTTCTCTAGGATCTTTACCAATTAGTTTTTCAGGGTAGGGGTGGTGGGTTTGCCTGGATGAAGGAGGTGATTAAAACCGGCCCAGAATTTCTTGGGATTATTCTGGTGTTTATTTTGGAGGTGGCAGTAATACTGTTTTTTGTCAGACAATACGGCTGATTTGGTTGAATTTCTAAGTTGGAGAAACTTGATGCGATCTAGTGGGGTTTTAGAGGCTCTCCATTTATGCCAGGCCTTGTCACGATGTTTAATTTTGGCTTTAGTGTCCTTTGTTAGCCAAGGTGCAATGCGAACCTTAGTTTTAGTGAGACGCTTAGGAGCGTGCGAGTCAAGTATTCTTAGGAAAGTGTTATTGAAATATAACACACTGTCATCTAAGGGTAATGTTTTAGGATGGACCAATTACATGCCTTAAGATCTGCAATGAATTGGTCCGGGACCTAAATTCTTACTGTTTCTGACTAGTCTGGATTGTGGTTGATTTGAGGTAGGACACTTGTGCTTAATAATAAAAGTAATCAGGTGGTCACTAAGGTCGTTGGGAAGGGTCCCTGTAGTATAATTCATTGGGGCCTTGTTTGTAAGTATCCAGTCAAGGATGCTCTCTTTTGTTGGGCACTACCCATTCTAGTGGGAGTTAGAATATTCTGCGAGAAGCCATGTAAGTTAATGGGGAGAGGATTTGGGAGTTCGGAATATAGGGCCCAGTTTATATTAACATCCCTAGTAATATCGCTTGGGGATAGTTGGTGGCAAGCCAACTGAGGATTAGTTCTAGGTTTTCAATATTTTTGCCTGGTGGTAGATAAGTCACTATGAGATTAATACTTTTTTTATTATTAAGGCGAATCTTTAGAGCCATTAGTTCAAGGTTGTGGGCTTTTGGGGGTTGGAGTGGGTTTATGGTGATGTTCAGGGAGTTCTTGAACATAACAGCTATTCCCCACCTTTTCTGGTTATTCGATCACTCCTAAGGATGCTATATCCAGGTGGGATAATTTCTTCATCCTTAGTGCATGGTTTAAGCCATGTTTCTGATAGACACATGATGTCAGGGGAGTGAGTTGCAAGCAAGGCATGTAAGCTGTGAATCTTATTATTAATACTTCTAAGGTTGAGATGGAGGATGAGGGGGGAGCCCACTAGGTTTCTGGTATCTTTCAGTGTTTTGGGGTCTAAGTCAGAGTTGGGACCTGGGTTAGGGTGGATATCACCACATCTTGTGATAGATTTTTTTAAGTAGTCAAGTATTTTTTGGTATTTGACTAATAATTTTAGGGTATCTTTTGTTGAGGGCACCTTTGGGTGGCTAAGGGTAGGGTGATTTATTTTAGGAATCAGGTTTTTAGCATGGTAATGAGACGGAGGGATGGGTTTGGAGTGGTTATGCGAATGAATGGAGGTGTGATCTTTAGAAAGATGGACACCTGTTAGGGTTAGGGTTTCATATCTGGTTAAGAGATAGGAAACAGTAAGGAGTAATAGCATGGAGGGAAGGGTAGAGAGAAACTTTTTGTCCATGGTTTGAAGAGGTTAGTGAGTGAAGTGAGCTAGGGGGTTTCGTAAGAGAAACCAGGGTGTGGGAAGGGTAGGAAGGGAGGTTAGCAGGTGGGTGGAGATTAGCTAGTCAGAATAGACTAACAAAGAAAGTGAGGGAGGTGAGTGGGTGGGGGTAGCCTAATCAGTGTAGACAAGCTAGAAAAGAGGAGGAGAATGAGTCAGAGCACAGGAAGGTAGTGATTGGTTGGTGGAAAAGGGGAAGGGCTTAGTGATCTAATAAATGTAGAGGTAGTAGGGGCGGGTGGGAATAGGGGGCAGGGTGGGGCGCGGAGCGAGCCCGAGCGGAGCGAGGGCGAAGCGGAGCGGGGCCTACACCACAAGGGTGCTCCTGGGTCCTAAAGGTAACTGATATTGGTATGTTTAATTGTTTAATATCTTTACACTGTTAGTTTCCGTAGACCTTCCTGGGTTTAGTAGTAGGGCTTTTAGGCTGGTGATAATATCCAGTTGCTGCCTAATGCCTACAGGAAACTATGTAAGAAAATACTAGTGCTGAAATTAGGTAAATTTTCTTTACCCTGAGTCTCTTTGGCAGATTTTTAAGTCAGGTTCTTTGGGGGTTGGAGAAGGCAGGTGTGTGCATTCGCACTGGGAGTCCAAGGAGTCAACGACAATGGCAGGGTTATACGCGTTGTCCGTCTGGCAGGGGGGCTATCTGTAAGACATACATCGTACCTTTCAACAATACTTAGTTGACTGGAGATTCCTGCATGTTTGATCACCTGGAACCTTGTTCTTGCTCTTCCATGTGAATGTAAACACCTGTCTTGTACATCACCTCTTGGAACATGCTGACATTACCTATAATGTCCAAGTGTCTAGTCTAAACAAGTCCCATTAATTCTTCGAGCAGCCATCACCTACAATGTTGACTGCTTCTCCAGATGGCTTGCACAGACTCTACAGATCAGCTTAACCAGCAGAATATTGCCATTATCTGTAAAATGTACTGTGGAATGTTTTAAAATCATCTTTAGGATTCTGTTTTGACATGGTCAGGTGATGATGAATGAAATCTTCATCGAATGTGATGTGGAAACTGTCCTTTCTATGGCAAAGCATACTACACACATGTTTTGAGGATATATGACCATACACAAATAGCATATCTGCTTAGTCATAATAATCATTTCAAAGGATGCCAAAATGCACCACCCTTTTTCAATTCTAGAAAGCTGTACGCGCAATTAAATTATGATTTGCAGTGAGGTCTGCAAAGCAGCTAATAGTTGTACAACTGTATAGAGGTAGTCATTAATAATAATAATTGTGGAAGACACATACTTTACTGTAGTCATTGTTTGTCACATTTGCAGTCATTATCACATTTACTTAGCTAATACAATCTTGACACCCTCTGTAAAAAAGAGAATGATCAGGTTTTGAACCCTGTCTCTTCTATGCTCTGAGCAGGAGATCACTGCTCTTCCACCTGGTACCACAGGGAAGGCTAGGGAGCAGGTATATTTTTTACATTCAGCACTGTCTGCAGTGCTGATGGCCACTCATCGCTGTTTATCCTGTTTGCTCAGAGTGAGGCAAACCAACTGAAATATTACTATTTTTTCCATTTAAGCAGAGAATCACTTTTGCTCAACATTAACTCTGTGCAAGCAAGGAAGGCAATAGCAACAGTGTTACTGTAATAAAAGTTATGACACAACATTTCCAATATGAGCTACAGTATGAACAGCATAGTATATTTAATCTATTTCTCCCATAACGTATCTTCCTAACTACTTCACAAAATGAAGTTGTATTCATAAAATGGGAATCTCACATGGGCATGACAGAGACAGTAAATCTTTGTCATTATTCATGCAAATCAGTTTCTTGGTGATACTCTGTGTAAACAGGTGTTTGGCATGTCTTACTATGGTTATTGCCCAGTTATCCTCCATCACATCAGAAGGCATTCGCAAACACAAATGAAGGGAAGGGACATGTTCTTTACTGAAGACATACTCAGACTGATGTGCTCTGCAGCAATGCACTTGTAAATGATATATCTGTAATTGGTCCACTGTCAAGTACACTACAGAAATAAAGAGCACAATGGCATTGTTAAATTTGTTATGGGTTTATACTGACACTGGACATTGGCCATCAATGATCAAATCACATTGATATTGTCAGAAAAGTCTAGTACTGTGGACATCAGTTCATCAGAATATGAACATGCATACCTCAACAATTGCAGTACTGCTGTTTCCAAAGTGTGTGTGTGTGTGTGTGTGTGTGTGTGTGTGTGTGTGTGTGTGTGTGTGTGTGTGTGTGTGTGTGTGTGTGCGTGTGCACATGCATATGTGTGTGTCTGTGTGTTTGTGGGTGTCTGTATGGCTGTATGTCTCAGTTCTACAACATGCATTCATGACAACTTATTTCAGTTAGGTTACCAGGATGTCTTTAAATGTATTTTTGTACATTGCAGCCACAAAAGCACATCTGAAGTCCAGCCTTTGCACACAAGTCTCATAACATATATTATCTGCAACATTAAGATGATGTCATCCTCTATAAAGATCACTATGACAATCATAATATCAGACTATTGTGATGGTGCGAATGTTAAATACTGGGTTCTCCAGCTGGACTAACTAGTTAGGTAGGGTTTCAAATTGTACAACAGTCAATAGGTGTGTGTGCCTGTACGTCTAACTGTGTGCATGTGTAATCATAAGAGCATGAGTCAATGTCCTCACTCAAGTCTCATTCAAAAGAAACTTTTACAGCGGTAAATGACTACACAGCAATTTCTTAAAAACTTCCCAACATCTTTCTCTCACCATACTCTGATGATGTCATCTGCTATAAAGTGTTCTCTGACAGCATAAAAATCAGACTTGTGCCATGGCTCTAGTGTTAAATACTGTGCTTTCTAGCTTGTGTAAATAGATAGGTAGGAGTTCTACTCACCCTGCAGTTAACTTGTGTGTGTGTTTAGTCAAGTCTCATTCTGGAGACAATTTTTGAACAGCATGCAGACACTGCTACCAACATCTTTTCACCATACACTGATGATGTCATCTGCTATAAAGTGTTCTCTGACAATATAAACATTGGACTTGTGCAGTAGTGTTAGTGTTAAGTACTGTGTTTGTAGCTAGATAAGTAGGGGTTCAAATCTTGCTACAGTCAATTTGAGTGTTCGTGCGCACACGTGTGTGTGTGTGTGTGTGTGTGTGTGTGTGTGTGTGTGTGTGTGTGTGTGTGTTGGTGTTGGTATATTGTAGTCTTTATATCATCTTTTGAATCTCTTTCCATTTGATTCCCACTCAGGAAAACCTTTAACATAGACCCATGAAGCGAACATCCCCTTTTTCCCCTCTGTCCCCATAACATCCTTTCTGCAGAACTTCTGGAGCATGTCATCATCTCAAAGATGCATACACACATTGTGAAGCATAGCCCTTTCATGACCCTTTGCAGACCACTAGATGTCTGATTGCTAATTCTGTCATGGGATGGTGCACATGTCACTTATGACAGAGGCAGTATGTAATACAATCAAACACATAGACACATATGCACGTGCCCCTACTATCTTCCATTTTATATATATATATATATATATATATATATATATATATATATATATGTGTGTGTGTGTGTGTGTGTGTGTGTGTGTGTGTATGTGTATGGGTGTGTCGATTTTTGTTTAAATAGTGTAATTATGGCTTAGATTTTAGTAATGTCCTATGACCCTATGAAGATTGCACATGCCAAGGCTGCTGTCATCCACATGTGTTATGTAAAGGTGTGGATGTACAGTAGCCCTACAACAGTGTATTCCAATCTGTGATTTGAGGTAATGTATTGATGGTCACTGCTGCCATTTGATTACATGTTCCTTCCCTAACAGCTGTAGTAATATGCCTCCTGAGGACTGTTGACATGGGATGATGCTATGTATATTGTTGCCTTAGTGAGGCATGCATTCTGATAGTGAAGTATATTAACATTCTACACATTTCTCATTCAATCATCAGAGTGACACTTTCATTATGGCACATCTGTGCATGTATATACCTACCATCATGAAATGCTATGTGACATACAGCAATATTATATCATTCTGATTACATGGGCACATACATCTTGGTTCATCCACACATTGTAATGATGTTATATACACCAACATATAACCAGTTCAGATTCACTTGAAACCTTGGGGAATTCATTGTATGAACAATCGTGTTGCTATACACAAGTATTACTCAGGTGTTGCCCAGCAGCATTGTATGACTGTCAGCATTTGTGTCATTAACTGTTCTGCATGAACCATATCCACCTCATTTGTAATGTATCAACATATGGTATCAGAGCACTCACACATACCATTACAATGTTAATTATATAGACATATGATGTTAAAGTGATGTAATAACATGAAATAGGTAGAGTTGTACAACTGTGTTAACAGATCCACTGTGTGGCATGTGATGCATACCCAAGTCTGTTTTTGGAGGTGTTATTACAAATCTTTTTTTAAGTAAGTACAAAATATTAAGGGGAATACACAGTTATGCTCACAGATGGCTGCTGATAACACCACCCATACTCAACTGGAGGCAATACATAACCTGCTAGCTTACAGATTTGGATCAAACTTCACTACCCTGTCCCCACTGGTCGTCACCGAAAAGTATACATACAAACATTTCTCAGCATATTTTCTCAAGAGAACATCTCATCTGTGCACTCTCTAAGGCTAAAAACACAACATCAATATGCCTGACAACATCCAAGCTGCCATATCTATAAATTAAAACATGACCTAGCAGACACAGTTGGATCCCTACTTAACCACAGCCTCCAGACAGGATATTTTCTGGCACAGTGGTAGACAGCAGCAGTCATCTGTCTGAAAAAAGATAAGCCATCACCCGTCACAGGGATTTATAGACCCATAAGCCTGACTAGCCTCATCTGTAAGCCAATGGAAAGAATCATCATGGACCTTATCAACAAGAACTTAGTTAATCTCCTGACTCTGTAACCAACAAATTTTTGATTTGTTAAGGCTAGATTATGTTTGATAAATCTGGCTGACTTCTTCAAGAAGGTCACCAAGGCCATGGATGAGGGAAATAATGTGAATCCCACATAACTGGACCTGGCCAAAGCATTAACACAATTTCACACTCAGGTATTACAGAGAAACTGTCTCAGCTGGCCATAAACTACTACATCACCAAGTATGTAGTCCAATGGATCACCAACCAGACATATACGGTCAAAGTGTTTGAATTCATCTGTAGCAAAAGGCAGTGCAATACCAAAGGGTTCTGTACTAGGCCCTTTCCTGTTTGTTATTTAATTCACAGAAGTCAAGGCAAACTTAGACAGCCTTTGTCCAACAAGCTTTGCAAATGACTGTTAACAATTCTTGACTCTAGTAACGGTACTGATATCTCTGTTGATCAGTGGCAGTGAAAAACATTGAGCAGCCTGCCTGTCCCTGTGGGAGTGGTTACTGACTTGAAACTGTAGTTTTATTGGCCATTTTGGGCCAATTCCAAAACTCCTTCATCTTCCTCTCTTAAAACCCTCTTTTGCGCTGTTTTGCGTGTTTTTGAGCATAGCGCAACAGCGGGCAGCGCCGCCTAATTGGGTTTAAACTATTCCTGGCTCCACAAAGTCTGCTCTTCACTTTTTCCCTTAGAACTGCTCTATCTCTCAATTTAAACACCATATTCTCATTCTAAGGCCCTTTACTGGTCCAATTAAGTAATCCTACAAGTTAGCACTATTAAACCATAAGCACTACTTACTCTTATACTCTCTACGATTACCCTGTCCTCTATTGGTCCGTCTTAAATTCAGTTTCCCTATATTACTCTAGCATGTCCAAAGGTCAGTCAATGGTTTCCTCTCCAGTCCAGCTGGTGAATCTGGGAATTTTGAGGCAATGGTACAACTGTCTCATGTACACGGACAACCCTCTCCTCCTCCAAACAGGTTCAAATATATGTGAGAGATGCAACTATTTAGCCAAACTGGAGGCTGAGCTCTCTCATCTCAAAACTGGTGTAACCAGTCAGGAGGAGAAGGTAACCTCATACAACACAATTCCAGTATCATATAGTCCGACCACATCAGCGAACCAAACACATAAATACACAAAAACATACTTGGAGGCTCTAAATAAAAATCTACCTAAGCAACAGAGACCTCCAAAGCAGACATCCAAGCAAACGCTACCTCAAAACAAAACACGCACAACACATAACCCACAAAGTCAGTGTGCCAAGCAGCCACAGCCCTTAAGGCTGAATAACACACCTGATACTCTTGTAATAGGTGACTCTATTGTCAGACACACTGACGCCCCGCCACCAGGCTGAATAAAGAGAAGGTCACGGTGAGCTGCCTGTCGGGTGCTAGGATCCACCACATAACGCAAGCACTCAGGTCACTCCAAAGCAAATACAAATATGACTCAGTCATTGTACATGCTGGTGTGAATGACCTGACACGTACCTCCCTGGACTACATGAAAAGAGACATAGAGGAGCTCTCTGATCATGTAGCCCAGGCTGGTATGACCCTGACCTTGAGCAGCATCTTACCCTCACCTAGAATGATGCCACAGTACAAAGACAAAATGATCGATTTTAACAATTGGCTAAAATGTTGGTGCCATTCAAAGGGGATCCAGTGTCTGTCAGCCTGGGATGACATGCTCGACAAGCCACATTGCTTCGCTAGGGACGGCTTGCACCTGTCATCACTGGGCTTTCAGATATTGGCAAAGGCTCTTGCCACCCCCATAGTGCCTTTTTTAGGCAAGGCTCAAAAGTCAAACCCAGCCCCATAGACAGCACAAGGAACAAGAAACTAAGGGTAATGCTGCTAAATGCCAGAAGTCTTAACCTCAAGATGCATGCACTCGAAGCTCTCCTCAGTATGGAGAACATCAATATCTGTGCAGTGACAGAAACCTGGTTCAAGGCTCCAGAGAGCACCCCAGCACTACCAGGCTATACCTCATATCATGCTTTTCTGCCCCAAAACCCAGACCGAACCACAAAAGGTGGGGGAGTTTCCATATTTATCAAGGATATCCACACCTCCAGGTTAGTGGCATTGCACAAAGTATCGGAGACTATCCATGTGCAACTAACAGTGGGCAAGACTGCTTTTCAGTTTATAGCATCCTACAGACCACCCTCTCAAAGTCAGGAATCCCACTCGGCTTTCCTGAAAACATTGGAGAACATGAAGATCTCTCCGAACACCATTATATTGGGTGACTTCAACTACCCAAACATTGACTGGGAGCACTACTCAAGCCCCAGCACCTTAGCCCAAAGGTTCCTGGAAATTATAAACTCAAATGCTATGGAACAACTAGTCACCACTCCCACAAGAGGGGACAACATACTAGACCTGATCATTACCAACATGGGGACTCTATGCTCCACACCAGAAGTATATCCCTCATTGGTAAGATCAGACCATAAATTAATTTCACTGGATGTCCACATCCCGACCCCACCCCCAGCCCAGAAAACCACAGTGAAAAACTTCTCAAAAGCGAACTTCTCACTTCTGAAAACTGAAGTGGAATACTTCAAGGCCCCAGGGCCAGTGGAAACTATGGCCCAAACTGCAGAATCCTATATAAACGCATTCTACGGACATCTCCAGGAATGCATGGATCATGCTATCCCAAACAAAACCAAGACCCAATCATCCAAAGGCAGGTGTCCAGTCTGGTGGACCCCTGCCATAAATAAATTGTACAGCAGAAGGAGGAAGCTACTACATGATAGAGCAAAATCCCTAATAGGGAAGGCATCTCTGATCAGTACTAGCAAAAAATTACGATCCCTCATAAAATCCTCCAAGGCCAGCTTTGAGAGAAAAATTGCACAGGACACCAAAGACAATCATAAGGCTTTTTTCAGTTATGTTAGAAACCTGGGATGCAACTCCCAGACTTGTTCTGAGTTGATTCTAAATGACAAAAAATATACTGAACCCAAAGACATCACCAATATCCTGGCAGACAGGTTCAGTGCAAACTTCTCCACCCCCTCCCCCCCCAAAAGAGCAAGTATCTATCCCGGCAGAGGGCTGCCTCCCAAACATCTCTGATGCTCAGGTGAAGGCTTCCCTCGCCAAAGCAAAAAACACTGCTTCCATGGGACCAGATGGCATCCCAGGTTGCGTCCTACATGAACTCCAAGAGGAACTAATCCCTCAAATAAAACAGCTATACAATCTCAGCCTCACTACAGGATATGTGCCCACAGAATGGCGTACAGCAACAGTGGTCCCACTCCACAAAGGTGGAGCCTCTACGGACCCTGGAAACTATCGCCCCATAAGCCTGACTAGCTTAGTCTGCAAGGCTATGGAGGATCATCATGGAGCTCATAAACAAAGACATTGGGGACCTACAGACACTAGATCCTACCCAGTTCGGCTTTGTCAAGGGCAGATCCTGCCTTTTGAATCTGGTTGACATCTTCGAAACAGTCACCAAAGCCATATATGAAGGAAAGGTAGTCCACACAGCCTATTTGGACCTTGCAAAGGCATTTGACACAATACCCCACTCGGGCATCATAGATAAGCTATCCAGCTTAAATATAAACCCCTATGTCACAAGATGGGTCGCAAACTGGCTCAAAGACAGAACCCACAGAGTGAGAGTTGCTGGAGCCATGTCAGACTCGAAAACGGTCACAAGTGGCATCCCACGGGGTTCTGTCCTGGGACCACTCTTGTTCGGTATATACTTTTCCGAGGTACAGGCAAACATGGGAGGACTATGGCTCACCAAGTTCGCAGACGACTGCAAACTGGGCGCCATAATCAACTCTCCAGCTGACACAAACATCCTTCAAAAAGGTCTCACAGAGACAGATAACTGGTGCCAGTGCCATGGTTTAAAGCTAAATGCCAAAAAATGTATAGTCATATCCTTTGGCAAAAACAATGTGCCCACAAATTACCACATAGGTGGAAACCCATTAAGTACAGAGAAAGTTATTAGGGACCTGGGGTCCCAAGTTGATAGCAATCTCTCCTTTGAAAACCACATTGCCAAAGTGGTTAGAAAGACCTTCTACATAGCCCACCTCATCACGAAGGGTTTCACATCTAGATCAAGAGAGGTAATCGTGCCCCTTTATTCATCCCTCATCAGGCCCATCATAGAATACAATGCCCCTTTTGGGATGTACCTTACCCGACACCTGCAGCAATTAGAAAGACCCCAAAAGTATCTCACCAAGAAGATCAAGGGTCTCAAGCAGATGCCATATGCTGCTTGGTTAAAAAAACTCCAGCTCTACTCAGTTGCATACCGCCTACTTCGAGGCGATCTATGCCTGACATACAAAGCTATGTGAAATCCAGAATTAATGGACATGCTCCACCTCAGTAAATCTAAATCCCTTAGAGCCACACGCTCGAGGAACTTGAACCTCAGCACAGAAATAAATAGAAATTGCTGGAGGGACAGGTTCATAACCCAGAGGCTCCCTTCACTCTGGAATAGAATTCCAGTTCATGTGAGGCAGAGCACCTCACTGAATCTCTTCAAGAAGAATCTCGATAGGTGGATGGGGGATCGTAGGTTTGTCCCAGGGATTACTCCCGTGTCACTATTAGACAGAGGCACAGTAAACTAAACCTTAAAAAGGGCACAGTATACTCAAATCAAGGGGTGGCGTAAGCCATACAGAATCGGGCTAGGCTTATAATTGCCCCAGGGCAGATAGCCTAGTATGAACCTATGAACCTATGAACCTATGAATCTATGAACTGCAGAAAGTATTAATACACATAAATGATTGGTGCCAGAGCCATGGAGACACGCTAAATGTCCAAAAAGGTATAATTATTCCCTTTAGGGAATCAAATACCCAAACTAATTACAATATAGACAGCACATCCCTATGAGTAGACCCAGTGGTATGTGATCTGGCTACTCAGGTAGATAGTAATCGGAAGTTCGACCAACATGTGTCCACAGTGGTGAAAAATCCCTTATATGTGGCGCAACTCATAAGTATGGGCATGTCATCCAGATCAAAAGGCATTATAACTCCATTGTACTCTGCCCTCATCACAACAATAATTGAGAAGAATGCACCATTTTGGATGTAACTCACCAAAGATCTGCGGTAGCTGGAGCAACACCACAGTTTTTGCAAAAGAAAGATACAGGGTGTAACAGACAAGTCCTACAGGGAAAGATTAAAATCCATATCAATGCATTCTTTCCCTATAGACTAATAAGGCCTGATTTATTTCTGGCCTATAGGGCAGTCATCAATCTGGCCCTGATGGAAATGTTGCACATTTAAAGCAAACTGCACAGCGGTCACTCATTCCAAGGATGTTAAACTAGCCTCTGAAATAATAAATCAGGTTGGAGAGATAGAAATGCCTCTCAGACACTAACCCTTCTCTGGAACAAGCTTCACATTCATGTAAAAAAAGGCCTGTCCTCATCATATTCATGGGTAGAGGCAGCTGGTCTTAGATAGCATAGCATAGGCTCATAACTGTGTGAACTTATTTACTTAGTTAACGTCATACTGTGAGGCGACAATGCTACCGCAGCACCACCACCGCAGTGTGGGTTTTTAATACCATAACAGGAATGGGCTCCATTCCATTTCTTTGCAACAATGTTTTTTATTGTGGTATAGTTGGATTAGACACACTGAATTGGCCACAGGTGTGAGTGTGTGTATGTGGTATGGAAGAACAACTATGGCAAGGCTAGTCACCTGGCAGTGTGAACATTGGCTCTAGATTATTATCGCTGTTGATGGGACACCCTGACCCTATGTACAAAAATAGGAAAAAGGGGCTG
This sequence comes from Protopterus annectens, assembly GCF_019279795.1. Taxonomy (NCBI): domain Eukaryota; kingdom Metazoa; phylum Chordata; order Ceratodontiformes; family Protopteridae; genus Protopterus; species Protopterus annectens. The sequence continues at coordinate 1,586,557,406 of NC_056731.1, read as the reverse complement.
CTGATAGATAGGTAGATATTTTTCATAATGACTGATATATCTGTGGTTCATGGTTTCACCTCCATTCATAACCTCCTTTCAACCATTATCTGAATTACGTATTTTGCATGACCACTATGCAATGCAAATAAAGCTCTAATATGCACCTGCCAAAGTGCACATTTTATCATTACTGAACTTAGTCACTATATTTTTGCACCTACTTGACTTTGTCGATCATTCCTAGAATTATTTTAATAATGCATGTAGTGCGGTGGTGGTGCTGCGGTAGCGTTGTCGCCTCACAGTAAGACGTTGTCCTGTTCGATTCTCAGCTAGAGCGGCTTCTGTATGGAGACATGCGTGAATGGGCGTACCTTCGTTGAAGGTTGTGCATCAGGGCTGGCAACTCGGCGCGTTAAAAAAAAATCTACTGCCAATCATTAGCAGACCGGAGTTCCGCTGTGGCAACCCCTAACCGGGGAAAGCCGAAAGATTAGGATGATGTTCATAAAATCAGATTCTGAACAGAAACTGACTATTTTTTTCTGGTCCTTATTTAGTGAAATAATCCATTAAATATAGTCAGTCCTGTGCTGATTTAAACCTAGAGCTTCCTCTAAACCCTATTTATTTTTAATGATTTATTTATTTGTTAACCAGGTAAGTGAATGATATTTCTCAGTTACTTTTCAGCCATGACCTAGGTAGTAAGAGCAAGAGTAAATGTAATCAATAAATTTGGGCATTTTGCATTTTATGGTGGCAACTGAACCAGCATTTTTCTTTTGTTTATTTGTTTAGAGTAACCCAGAGAAACTGTATGCAGTCTTGGGAACAACATATAAACTCCATAAAAGCAATGACTAGGGGTCAGAACTGAACCTATGTTTAATTACTGAGACATTTTTTACATGTAAAGAAAGTACTCTCTCCACAGTTGGTTTTGCATCTGCCATGCCTTCATGCCTGTGGTAGCACTTCCATATTTGTTGACAAATCTTACATATCGCCTACAGGCAGACTTCCAGAGACTCATACCTAAAATTTGTAGAGCTCCTGATCACCCTAAACAAGATAAATGTTTTAGCCTGTTAAAAGACATCCTCCATGTCCCATGAAATGTATGTAATATTTCTAAATTAACTTGATGAACTCCCTGTAATCAAGAACTTTATTAAATTGGGAGATATCAACTACTCTTCAATAAATTGGAATAAATATACCTCCAATGTAGGGTATGCCAACAAGTTCTTTGATTTATTAAACCAAAGCTTCCTGGATTAGATACTCAACAGACACACTTGAGGGCATGATATTCTCAATGTGGTCATTACAAGTAAAGCCTTGTCTTGCACTATTCCCACGGTATTTCCTTCCTTGGTTAAGCTGGACCATAAACTAGCAACTTTCACCTTCAAATTTTCCAACCCCCCTGCATTTGATATCTTGAAAAATTCTATAAGGTGCACTGAAACAGATGATAAATATAACACATAAACAAATCTGTGTAGCATCACTCTCCTACCATAAACAAAAAACAAGAATGGTAAAGGCAGCAGCTTAAGCAGTCCTCGGGGAATGCACACTTTTATTCTATGAAAAAAGAATAGCTAAAAACATTAAAAAACATTAAAAGATGTATTGGATTAAAGGCTTTTATCCATTACGTTGGACCTCTTTAGAATAATTTTAGCCCAAACAGTTTCCCCCTTTTTTATATTATTTAACTCACTAATTAATTAATTTGAATGCCACCAAATGGTATGGTTAACCCTTGCATGGATGAATTTAATACAAGAACTTAAAGCAACAACTAATTTTCTTTTTAACTTTCAGCAGGTTACTCTACCATATATCCAGTTCAGCAGACATTATAATCAATCATAAATAAGGTTTTTGTGAACTAAACATTTTTTTATGAATAACATTTTTTTGCAAATTCAGTTACCCATTCATAAGCAAGTCCTCCATGTACCTTCTCGGTCAGTCCCTTGTAACACCTTAACCCCTTATCATCAAATCATATTCCACCATAAAATATATCCTCACCAAAGTTTTGATTAAGTATTATGAATGTGGGGTCTCGATTTCAAAACATTAATTGTCAATGATAATTCTCAGCTTTGATGACTAATAAAGGACGTAAGGCGACAGCTTCATTAATACCAGGATGTTGTGTGGAATTCAACTTAATTTGCCATCTCACCTACTTGGCTTCCAATACAACCTTTGAATCACTCCCTAGGGTTTACTTTCACCCTTTCCAGTGTGCGAATTTAAATTTCTTATAATGCGAGAAGCACTGTTTTCGTTACCTTTACTAATATTGTATTGATTTTCATAAATTCGCTTCCTAAAATGACACTCTGTTTTCCCCACATAAAATGCCAGGCAACCTGTGCATCTAGCTAAATACAAATGTTCTTTGTCCCACAGTCTCCTTTCACGAATCTCACTTTAGTTTTTAAATAATCCCCCCAAATCATAAAATTATCCTCAATAATAAAACTGCTTTGCGGACATGCACCACATTTTGTGGTGCCTTTCTCATCCTCACACACACCATAACTATTCCTTGCCTCAAAACTCTCTTTCAAATTCCTCCCTGTTTTAAAAACAAATCTTGGTATAGGTCCCACAATTTCCTGAATAACCTGGTTAGTTTTTAAAATATTCCATCTCCTAATTGCTATATCTTTTATTTCCTCAGCTTGCGGCGTATACTCAATAACCAGTGCTCTTTCATAATTAATATTACTCCCATCATCCATTATTTTCCGCAATACATCCTCCACTACCAACAGGGGTTTGTATCTATTTACCCACATACTTGTCACATAGTGATTCCTCCTGTGGCACTTGTGACTAATTCTGTGTTTTATTGAGTATGTAAATAGGTAGGGGATTCAAATCCAACATTCAGTAACTAATGTGAGTGTGTGTGCGTCATGTATAATTGTGTTCATGACAACACCCCTTATGCAAACTTCCACTTAGGAGATGTATTTTCTCTGGCAGAGGATTATCCTATAGACTTGTCTTACCCCCAGGAACTAAACAGTTTTGGAACACAATGCTTACATCATGCTGTGAAAAATGAACCACATCAAAGTGCTCATATGAGTTACTTTGTATTGTTGGCTGTTGATACTGTGCTCTCTGGACTGCGTAAGTGCAGAAGGAGGAGGCTTGAATCCAGTAATGTTTGACTACTGTTCATGGGTGTTTTCTGTCAAGCTGTGTAGAGAAGGTTTCTAATGAGTGCAGCTGTGTAGTGTTGTTGTGCATTTTAACCACCGTCATACACTTTTAGAAGAACATCAACATATGAAAAGAATGGTGATCCATTTGAATGTGCACTGTCACAACTGCAAAACAACACCTTGTGTGGTGCGTGAGAGTCACACAATATTTTGTACTTTGTCATCTTAGGTAGTCTGTTCAAACCCAGCCATTTCTCCTTAGACTCACTTGTGTTCGTATGTCTATGAATGTGTAGGTAGGTAACAATCTTGTCAGCCAGCTATCTGCTGTGTATATGTATGGCTGGGGGTTCCTGTTACAATGATTTCTGCTAATTTGTCACACAGAAATGATATAGTGGATAATGATGATGCCCTGGGATGACATTTGGATTTCCCATGAGAACTACTTAGGCTTTTCCTGTGGTGTGAGGACATAACTCTATGTACTGTGATCCTGTTGCCTTAGTAAGGTATGTGCTCTAATCCATGATTATCCACACATTGTGCCTGAATGCCCTTCTTTGGTCACAGTGATAACTGTATTATGCATCACATGTGTCTGGGTATACCTAGCAGCTGGCAATGTTCTGTGAGAAACACACTTATAGCAACAGTATTTTAAAAAATTGACATAATTACACATCCCTTGTAGCAATAACATGATGTCATGGCTTCAAAGACCAAAATATCTCCCACTTGTAGCACTAGTGACACCATGGTACATCCCTTCTTCCCAATATCATGTAGCGTCTGTAGTCACATAGTCAGGTATTCAAAACCTACATTGGCTGACTGTAACCTTTGTGTATCATAATGCTCTTATGCATGAATGACATCCACAAGTGTTACAATATGTACAATTATAGTAGGAGAGACCACCGCAAGCACTTTCATCTCATACAAATTGCAACATATTCATATAATGTAATGACTACACACAGGTGGAGTCTTACAGCTTTTTTAAGACTTCCATTGTGGCACAAGTGGTTCATACACATGTTTGTAGTCAGTAGACTTACATCACTGTTGCTGTTTAATTCTAGCCAAGGGTAGCATTCTAGGAATGTACTGACATAATACAAACAAAACTGCGTGAAGCCATTATTCTCAATTTTCACTTCAAAGAAAGAAATATCAATTCATTTTGTAATATTCTCATAGTAAAACAGTTGTTCTGTGAATGTCATGGTGTGAGTGCTCCTGCATCACATGCATTCAGTCATGAGTTGTATAGCATATCCACATAGATATAGTATGTTTCTAATCTGGAACAATGTTGTCAGACTAAACAACAGGAGCAGCTTATTTTGCCGAGAAACATTTGATATTGCAATGCTCACAGTTGTGCGAACATTAACGCAGTCATCTCCTTGTCATCATTCTGACAAAATCATATTGCATACATTGTCCTCATATGTCATTTATTACTTCACGCATTACTTTCATTTATTTGTGACAAGATCCATGTTTATGTTGCGTGGCAGATGTAGGCAATACATAGCTCTGTAGAGTGTGTAGTATGAGATGCAGGGGTTTGAATCTAGTAACATCTGACTGTCACATAACTGTGTCAGACAGGAGTGGTTTAGGCAAAGGAAATATTTACTGCAGTCAGACGGCAAAATTTTTAAGACATCAGCCTTCATAGTAGGTGATCCATACCCATTACAATAGGTAGGTGCTGTAATCCCTTCAAGTATGTTGATTGTGACGCCCACAGTATGTATGCCTATTTATGAGGTGTCACAGGTTGATACCCATCTTTCTGATATCTGTCCTGGCACGTGTTTAAGTCTGGCAAAATGCAAATGTTATGTATGTCACTGATTGTTCATAGTCATTACTTAATTTCCAAATAATGATGCACTGTATTGCATGTCTTCCTCCAAACATTTATGTATTATTGTAATTGTTTTTTTCCACACTGTACAGCTTTATTGGACATGAGTACTTACATAGACATGTCTTCCTGTATGGTGTGATGGCAGAACATCATAAACTGTGATTGGGCCTGTGTGCGGACACTTTCTTGTGTGTTTATGTTGTTTACATGCTATTATGGCAGTGCTCACTGTAATATCTTCTGAGCATGCCCACTATAATCATGTAGTAAATGCACACCATTTACAGATGGAAACCTTAAACTACAGTAATATCATCAGATCTATGTTGCCATTTCTCACTTGTGTATTTTGATTGCTATTATATTACTGTTTATGATGCACATGTATACAAAACACGTGCTTTCTAAGGCATGTGTCAATGTAATATACCATTTATGGTTCTTCATTGACAACAACTGTTAAAACATGTCCCTTTTAGCTGTGAAGAAGACAGCTGCTGTAACGCTCATGCCTTGTTTATACAGCAGAGAGTGGAGGATACAACAGTACAGTCAGTTATCACACATACATTCACTGTGCATACATGTTATGCTCAATAACTGCACTGTATGTGAATGGCCACTTATGTAGCCATTGTCCTTGCTAAATGTCATCTCAGCTTATCATGTTATCAACATTAATATCACATTGACTTCCTTTTCTTATAATGTTTCATTGTGTCCTTCTCACATTGGTAGTTTGTCCGGTTTTAAGTTATGTACATGGTTAAACAATTGGAAACAGGAGTATTTATTATTAAAATCAGTATGGATGTCTTTCTGTTGAAAATGTTTCTTTGTGGTATCATCACATTTGAATGCATTAACTGAACACATTTTTTCCATTTTCCCTCACTTCATAATTATCCTGCACTATTAACATGGTATTCTGATCTATAATTTAGCCCAATTACACTTGATTAGAAGTCTCTTGCCTTACTTCATATAAGCTGTTTGTGTGTGCTTGCATATTATGTTTGCCTACAAGCAAGTGGCATTGTTTACATTGTGTGCTTGTGCTCCCAGAACCATTTCTGGGTTACCAACATTGCTGCTGGACATAACATTGTGCTCGGAAATATGTAATCCCAGTGGACAGTATATGTATTCAATGATCACTGCTGCTCAGCGTGCTCACATATTACATTTGCCTACAGGCAAGTAGTTTTGTTTACATTTCGTGCTCATTCTCCCAGCACCATTTCAGGGCTGCCAGCATTGTTGCTGACCATGAAATGGTGCTTGGAAATGTGTGAGTGTGATGAGCAGCATGCATATTCAAGTATCACTGTAGCTCATTGTGCTAATGTGCTATAATCATGTAGGCTTCATGTGAAGCCTGCCTGAGTGTTAATGAATCTCAGGGAATATCTTCTACTTTTTGACACCCATTTTACACTACATAGTGTCATAGATTTCCCTTTGTGGTGCTAGCATTCACTGAAAAAAAGAACAATAGCGTTAACTTTCTCCTTTTATTATTTATAGACTGGAAAAATTGTCTCCTTTTTATTTCCCTTTTCCTTCTTCACACTATATTCCCAAAATAAATTTTTGTTTTTTTTTCTTCTAGAATGTTTTATCATCAGTTCCCTACCCACCACCTCCCTGTTTGACTAATGCATAACTGTTTTGCATTTTGTATTCAATTTATTTATGATACTTCCACTTGTTGTTCTATACGCACGTTTCACTTTCATTAAATTAACCTGGTATCTCAACTTCAGAATAGACATTTACTGTCACATTTAACACTTTTCACTCATTTCATACATATTTGTTTCTTTACATTCAACAATTTAGTGAAGCATATCATTGCTTATATTTGATAATACAGAAATATACTTTTATATAACACTTTGTGCAAAATAAGTTTACATTGTTTTACAATATGTCCCCTTTCTCAACACTGTAAATAATACCTGCGATTCCGAACGAATCCCACCACTGGAGGTAATAACTGCAACCACTAACGGAAAATATGATGCAAAGCATATTAGTTGCAATGAGAAAATATATCATTACTAGCTAATTTGCATGCATCTGAATCACCAGTAATTACTTTCCTGTGATAAGTACCTCTGACATTTCATGGAATTGTGTTGGCATAGGTTCCCCCACTTGTTCAGTTTTATACACAAACAGAGGTATTCAGTTTCACACATGCACACATTTTAACACACACACATAGACATATACACACACACATACGCACACACATGCACACGCACGCACACACACACACACACGCACACACACACACACACACACACACACACACACACACACACACACACACGGACACACATGTATGAGCGTACACACACACACACAAACACATACACACAGACACACACACACACACACACACACACACACACACACACGCACACACACACACACACACACACACACACACACACACACACACACACACACACACACACACACACACACACACACACACACAGTGGTACTTCTTAACTGTCCCTTAATTGATGGAACATCCCTGCTGCAGCCTCTGATCTTCCTCCCTTACCCTCATAAATCAGGCATGATTAGAGCCAGTTATTAAAGTTTCCATCTACTTATTTTTCACAGACTGCATTATTTTGCAAAGCCTGTTACTCTACTGACATTTTAAGTAACTTGGGAGTAATGTTTAAAATTTTTCTTGGTGTCATCTAGTATTCTTCCTGGCTTATTATATTAAATATTTTTTTTGTTTTATAGATGATTTAATTTTTGTTTGTGAAGGGGGTAAAGATAACATTTTATAGTTTGTTACTGACATATCAGAATACATTTAATTTATGTTTTGATGGGTTACAATATGGAACACAGGTATCTTATTTAGATTTAACGCTTAAGGGTTTGGAGAATGGCAAAATTTGTACTGGGGTACATAGAAAATTTGTGGATGGAAGTCAATATTTATATGCCACTAGTTACCATCCTCCCCATGTTCTATCAGCCCTACCTTATGGTGAATTTTTAAGATTATCTAGAATATGTAATGTGAAGACAAATTTATTGGAAGAAGTACAGAACACTTCCATTATGTTTTGTAATAGAAGCTATAGTAAAAAAGCAATAGAAGAAGCTAAGTACAAACTTTTCACGTTAAAATAAAACAATAATGTTAATGAAAGGTTTTGGAATAATGGGAGGGGTAGTGTAAACTGTAAAAACAATAGGCAGGAACAAGTGTATTTTGTTAGTACATATAACATTAAGAGGGAAGACGTTTGTATTATTGTAAAGTAGTATTGGAACTGTCTCCATAGAGACAGGCATTTGAGTGAAATTTTAAGTAAATATCATTTGATGTCATATAAACAGGGGAGGAGTTTAAAGGACATGCTTGTTCATGGCAACTTTGTTTTGCCAAAAATAAATGTAAATGCTTGTCCAACAAGTATGGGCACTTTTAAGTACAATAGTTGTTCTGCTTGTAAATATATAGTGTGTTCTTTAGAGTATATAAATAAGATCAAATATACACCAAGGGGGCATTTTTCATGCAATAGTAAGGGGGTTATTTATGCCCTAAGATGACCTTGTGGTTTCTTTTATGTTGGTGAAACAAAAAGAAGTTTTTAAATAAGGTTAATGGAACATATTAGGGACATAACAAATCAGAAGGAAGACAAGATTTTGGCATGTCATTTTAGAGATATGCATGGCAGTGATTTTTCTATGCTTCAAGGTTGTATTTTAGAGCAAATATTTGTTAAAGATGATGATGATGTTCTTTTGAAAGAAAACTGTTGCATAAGGAATCTGTTTTTATTCTTAAATATGACACTATGGTCCCTAAGGGACTGAATTGAGAGGTTAATTGTAAGTGTTTTATTTAATTGTTTAATTGTGTAATTGATTGATTGAATTTGTGATTTTTTTATAAAAGACAGCACATTTTCAGATGGATTTTGTAATGGGTCCCTATTAGACTGATGGAAAATCAAAATCTCAAATGGCTTAGAAGTCAAAAATGCTGTTCTTTGTAATCATTATTGTGAGATCGTGGTACAGTGAAGATTAGAAAATTTGCCCTTTCCTTACTGTAGTGTGATCTCGGAGTTGGAATATATATTTAGCGGGGGCAATAATAATAATATAATAATATTATATTATAATAATAATATATAATACAATATATTATTAATAATACAATAATAATATATAATAATAATAATAATATTACTATTATGCAATAATAATAGCAATTTCTATTTCCTGCATTTCTGCTCATGTGAGCGTTTGAGATTTTGAAATGTTGTCTATATAATATAGACCCTTTTGTAACTCCTTGAAGGTCTTGTACCAAGGTGGTAGAGAAGAAAATATTTTGGGTCTGAACCAGTGGTCTTGATTTTCATTCTTCGATTGTTGTTTGGATTGGATACTTTTGTATTACATTTTGTGCAAAATATTTTTACATTGTTTTACAGTATATCCCCTTTCTCAACACTGTAAATAATACCTGGGATTCCAAAAGAATCCCACCACAGAAGGTAAGAACTGCAGCCACTAACGAGGAACGTGATTCAAAGCCTGTTAGTTGCAATGAGAAAAGATCTCATTACTAGCTAATTTGCATGCCTCTGAATCACCAGTAATTACTGATAGTGCAAATTATCACTTTCCTGTGATAAGTACCTTTGACATTTCATGGAATTGTGTTGGCATAAGTTTCCCCCCACTCGTTCAGTTTTATACACAAACAGAGATATTCAGTTTCACACATACACATGCACACATTTTAACACACACACACACACACACACACACACACACACACACACACACACACACACACACACACACACACACACACTGGTACCTCCTAACTGTCCCTTAATTGACGGAACATCCCTGCTGCAGCCTCTGATCTTTCTCCCTTACTCTCATAAATCAGGCATGATTAGAGCCAGTTAATAATATCAAACATTAAGGTTTCCTTCTACTTATTTTTCACAAACTGCATTGTGTTGTGAAGCCTGTTACTCTATTGGCATTTTAAGTAACTTAGTGTCATCTCATGTTCTTCCTGGCTTGTCTTGAAGCCTTAGCTCAGCTGTATACAGGAATGGCACCCCCAACACACACACATAGACACCCCCAGCCCTCACAACTGTCCCTGATTTTACAGAATGCTCCTAAGGTTGCCTCATATCCATGCCCTGTCTCTTGTAACTCATGGACCATTGCAATCAGTGAATAAGCCAGATATTAGTGTTTCATACTTTTTTAGAATACAAACTACACTATAACACAAAACTATTTTGTTAATGTAGAGGAGGAAGGCTCTGTTTTACCAAGCTGCATTCTGTGTGAATGGTGCCGTTTGAACTCCCTCCTTCACTTTAACTTGTTTTTTTTTTCAAAGACTTAAGGTAGTATGTTAAAAGTATCAGCAATCATGACAGGAAAACCAAACACAATAGCACTTGTCCAAAAAAAATCCCAGGCCAGATATCCGATAGAAACTTTATTCCATAAAACTCTAGTGCTTCGGCTAGTATGTTAAACGTATCTCTGTTGTCTAGTTGTGGTCTAGTTGTGGTCCAGAGGGCTAGCAGTTTAATAAGGATCTATGTGTGCTGAGGGTGCATCATTTGTAACCTTTCCTCACATTTCACCATAACTTTTTATTTCGAAAGCATACAATAATATATAAGAATATCCCTTGTGCCTAGTGGTAGTGCACAATACTAAAGCTCTGCTAAAGAGCTGCTTGCGAGTATCTAGTGTCTCGTGTTCCTCTGGTTTTGTCTTTTATATTGAATCGCTCAGCTGCATAAATGCATTTCTGAGGGAGACCACATGACTAATTAGCATTGGCTACGCCCTCAGAATCCTCATTAGCATTTGTGGGAGGCAACAGAGACATATATGTGATACAGCACTGTGATGGGGTTGTCTCTGAACTGGAAATGATTATGGCGAGAGGTAAAAATGGATTAAAGATTACCACCTTTCTGACTTTCTCTTAATATCATGTTTGGCATTCACTTATCAAATGCTTACATTTTTCACAATAATAATATAGTTTGTGTTGCCTCCAGTAATTCACTCTACCTCATTTTCTTTAAAAAATGACCACAACAGAAAAAGTATTTTTTTCCACTTATAACATTGTGTGAAACCAACATATCCCATGTCCCAGTTCACAATCTAGGTTCATCTGTTACAGGTTTGATATCCTAAACTGTGTGATATTTTTTCCTGAAAATAACCTCAACTACTTATGCTGCTCAGAAATGCAGATTTAATTTCCTTTTACTGTTTACTTTGAAAGTACTTTAAAATAATCATATATTCATTCCTTTGTCAAATAGTACCATACATTTCTCAGCCAACATATAAATCTCTTATTTCACAAATTATTTTAGTAAATAAACTTGTTAGAGGTATAATAGTTTATATTTGCAACCCCAAATATCCCACAGCATCATGCTGAATATCATATTTACTCACTGCTTTATCCCTTTTCATTTTTTCAGTCATTACTGGCTTCAGATTCTGCTTCTACTTCTGTTACTTATGCAAATGAGCCTTTCTCATTTTTTTGGCAAACAATTTAGGTGGCTATTTTGTTGTTCCTCCTAGCATTCTGTCTGGTTTTATACATTTTTACATCAACATCAGCATCTATATACACCTCCATATATGAGACATTACAAGATGCAACTACCTCCCTGCAATACCTAAAGTTGTTTGCAGCATACTGTTCTCAGTTATAACTATACCTTTCACTTGTCTGCCCATTTGATCCCTATCAGCTAATACTGTACATTACTTAACTGCAGTTCACTTCTTTATTTGACTTGTCTTCTATCTTACATTTTATTTCTACAATAGTATCACCCACACCTCCCTCAAATAACAAAGGGATAACTACAGTATTACTTTTGTAACCAGCTACAGTGACATCAAAAGGTACTCCCTGCTCCATATATATTTTTTTTGTATGCACTTGACCGGCCAGTGGTTTCTTTGTAGAAATGTTTGGGCTGACTAAAGACATCAATTTGGTGGGTTTGGATGTAGGTGGCATGTTGTTTCCTGATGCTCTTTTTTTGCTAGAATGTTAAAGGTCGTGAATCTTTCTTTAGATTAATTTTGTTTTCTCCCAATGGCTCCAGACTTTATCCTTTAGGGTAATAGGCCTTTTAGCTCTTTTTTCTTTTATCTGTTTTGATTATAACTATTTAACTAACTAACCGACTGACTGACTTAGATAACATAAAGTAAATTTCTGTTCTTTGAATGGAGGATATTTTATCATTTAAAAGTTTATTTAACAAAATCACTTTTGACAGGAAGTTCTTTGTACTCGGATGTCATATATTTTTCTCCCTCTCATAGCAGTGGGGTCTGCTATGATTTTATTATTTAGGGGTGCTAATATAGAAAAATGCATTAGGCAAGAAGGTTAAGCATGGTAATTCAGTTAACACTCTATTTTTAGATACTTTTCCCCATTTGTTCCAAGTCTGATGTGAGAAAGGTGTTTAACAAAGTATTGTTAAGTACTCCTTAACTGTTGTTAAGCTCTAGTCTCATGCTTGAGCCTTAGCAACAGCCATCACATAAGGCATCCAAAACATTTTAACAGCTTTGTAAGCTATGATACACATTATTGCCACACAGGAAAACAAAAATGTGGCAGAGTGAAGTACTAAACAAGTTTTAAAGCTATTTCTTCATCACGGGGACACTTAGATATTGGCTATTGTTTATGTGGCAGAATTGTTTTACAGTTTTCAAAGTTGAAAAACATGTAAAAGTCCTACACTTTTTCCATATCAAATATTACATCAGAGCAGCTAAAGTTCCACATGCTACAAACAATTATGAGCAAGTCTCTCCAATTATAAGCTATTTGCTATATGTTCTTTATGTAGAAGTCAAGGTTCACCTCTCAAGCTTTACTTCAGTCTGCTGATAATGTTAATTTCTTGATATGCATGTCCTGAACATGTAACAATTATTATTTATTTATTTATTGACATTTGTTTACAAGTTGGTTATTATTGCAAACCCAACAATAGTCCTGTTACCTCTTAATTGTGGACCGTCTTGCAAGTAAGCTATTTTTTAATGGATGTTGTGACAGGTTTATGGAATTTGCACTACACGGAGCCATGTTATATACATGAAACCAGTTTGGGCTTGTGAGAAGAAAACTGATCACTGATCCATATGATCATGTTTTTTTTTATCATTATTATTATTTTTCATGGGGCTATGCTTCCCATACTCTAAATGCTGAGAATTGTGTCCCATACACCCCCATAAATATATTTAAATCTGATACAACTTTAAGTATGAAGAGAAATCCTACTTTGCACAATTTTTTTATCAAATTGCTTTGTTGTGATGAACTGGTAAAAGCTGTGATTTAAATAAATTAATTTTGCATGACTGTGGTTCTTCTAAGCTTTGCTGGTATAAAACCTGAAGCCCTGCTAGGAAATCATTACATAACCAAGCTGAACTTCAACTTTTTGAAGTTGGCTTTGGATCTGGGGTTTATCTAATTTTCAACTTCAGATGAATATAAAAATCCTACCCAAAGATAAATATGATTTTGTGTTCTGAATATTGCTGGAAAATAAGCAAAATACTGTTTTCAAGTTCCAAAGCACTGCATCTGTCTACACCCTTCACTTACTGACCTAGTCTAGTGACTGTTACTTCTCCACCATCTTCATCCTTCATCCTAAATTTAAACCAATGCTGTAGCAAAACGTATGTCCAACAGGACAAGAATGATAATCAGCAGGGCATAAATCCTAAAACCCTTTTTCTTTCCAGGGATACTGTCTTCTCCAAATCACTGACCCCTTAAATACCACCTCTCTCCCTAAAAGTCTCTCATTTTAGTTCTAGTTAGGAAATTGTCCCACTCTCCCATTCTACAACATTCAAAGTGGTGCGGCAAAACCTTGGACATGAATTACCTCAGCATATTAATTATCACTGTCCACCCTCTTTTTAAAAGGCAGTTAACATGGCTGGTTCTGTCAGATGATGGTGTTTTTATGTGCATATTATGCCATCTGCATCCAGGGGCACAGCTTTCACTTAAGCCATGCTACTAACTTCCTTTTTTTATAATTTCCTACATTTCTCTATTGCCTGTGGGATCCTTACAGACACTATCAGTATGCTGTCAGCATCACAAGGCATCCTCTTCTACTGCAGTCCCTAAACAAAGCTGGCATCTCCAGAATTGGTTTAAATCCTACCCTCTGTCACATTTCACATTTTACATGCTGAATCCACAGACTGTACTTTCTCTGATCCTACACATATTATTATAGGTGTATTCTGGGAATTCAATGGGCAGCTGCGGTGGTGCAGCAGTTAGCATTACCACCTCACAGCAAGAGGTTCTCCAGTTCGATCCTCGGATGGGGTACCTTCTGTATGGAGTCTGCATGTCCTCCCTGTGGTTGAGTGGGTTTCCTCTGGATGCTCCGGTTTCCTCCCACATCAAAAAGACATGCTGTAGGTGGATTGGACACTCTAAATTGGCCCTAGGTGTGAGTGTGTAAATGTGTGTGCCTTCTGTGGAAGGTTGGGTGCTGGGCTGGCAACTCAACACTGTAAAACTCCACTGCCAATCATAAGCGGACAGGAGATCCGCTGTGGCGACCCCTAACCGGGAAAAAGCCGAAAGAAGAAGAAGAATTCTGGGAATTCATTCTGAATGTATTTCTATTTATATTTTTCCTCCAATGTCTCAACACCTGCTTATTAAAGCTCTTACATTCCACAAGTGATGCCATTACGTCTGTTGTACTGCTGATCTTACTTCAGCCAGCAAATAGGTAAGAAGGAACAATGACAGCCATGGAATAAGTCTCATTAAGGACTCCCATGTTTCCAAAATACCTTCAAAATGATGTCTTCCCAAGTTGCTAAAAATAGAAGATGACCCAGAGAATAGGAGTTCACTTGCAGTATCTTAGTTTCATACTAGAAAACTCATCAGGTTGTTTTTTTCCTATCTACATAATCTCTGTTAAAGGTACAGGAGATAAGGGTTCTGTTCTGCCAAATGACATCATTGCCTGACTACTAGTTCTGTCCAGACGGTCACTGGTTATAACTTCTCAGTTTTGGGACAGGTCCTTCCACTGCTTCTTTTTTATTTCTATAATTCCTAAAATATGCCAACTTTCCTTATGATTCCTTGACCATGCAATCACATGCACACTTACACATGGCCATGTCTATGTTTAGACTTTTGAAAGCATACTTCACATATTGTTTATTATGTATTTCTTTGTTTTAAAAAATTAAAAAGTTGTTCTCTTGTTTTTTTTTTGTTCCCTGACACCATTTAGTTTGAACAGCTGTCCAGCTATCTTTCATGGTATTGACTTCCTTCCAGGTACCATGTGAAAGGAAGGGCACTGGGTACTCTTGATACGAGTGAAATTTCCTCTTGCTAAGGCCATCATTGACAGACTAAAGGAAGGAGGCAGAGAGAACAGCCAGAGCTGGCAGCTTCACATATGTTGACCTGTGTACTGGGGCTTTTCCTAAGCTTTATAATCCAGCATGCTAATATTAGTACTTTTAGGGAGGGTGGCTAATGAGACGTGGTCTGTGAGGACATGCCTGTCTAGGCCCTTAGATCAGGCGAACCTCCATTGCCATCCTACATATCCAGCCAAATGATATCTCTAAGCTCCAACCTCCATGAAAGATCCACTCTTCCCAGCATGCACTCTCCCCAGGTTAGCCATATCCATCCTCCCAGCATACACTATCCCCAGGTTGGTTATCCATCCACCCAACAATCTCCATCACATTCTCAAGTCTCCAATGGATTCTTAGTTGTCTGGTTCATAGCCATGGCTTATTTGTTTTATTTATTTATTTGGATTTGTTTACTGGGATAGAATACTTTATCCCTCTATGCCATGAGAAATTGGTAAAAGTATCTATTTTGTGTGTCTTTTGCTTTATGCCAGAGCTTACTCTACCTGTCCCCATATATTGCTTCTTATGATGATCTAGTGTTTTAAGATTTTACAGTTTTCAACACTTTACCACCACATACCCACACTCTTTTCCCAGAAAGGTCCCCTATCATCTCAATATTTTATCTACTGTGGTGTGGTGTAGTGAAATACACCCCGACCCTGACCATATTAATATCAATAAATATCCTTTTTTGTTAACATGCCCCAGCAAACCACTCCTGTAATAAAACTGATTAATTGCTCTCCTGAATTGCCTTCAACAAACCCAGCATTCTAACCATAACCCAGACCTTGTTAAAGCATGCAATTCCATATGAACATATACTTCCCCTTGGCTATAATATGATCAGAACTGATAGATTATCAAAAATAACAAGAGGCATCTGTTTACTACAGTCCAGCAATTTTATTTCCACCATTCACATCTCTTCTTTCATTCACTAACACAGACCTTTACATGGCTTTTTTTTTCAAATTCAGCCCTCATATATTCTTAATATTTAATCATACTCTACATTTTACCCAATCCTATAATCTCTAACATAAATACTCTAGAAGACCTCTTGTACTGTTCAACTGACAACTTAAAACAAGAAACTCTACTTCTCAGAGATGTTAACATTAACTGACGGCTCATATCCCATCCCATATTCTATCCTAATACACTGACGACTCCAACCCATCTATAAACCCCTTTTGCCTCACACAGTTGTTATCTGAATCAGCTAGAATAAACAGCACTACAGGGAGGAAAAGTGACTTGTTTCTCACAACACAGCCACAAAACACAAAATCATCTGGAATCCTGACATGCTTAGTAACCACTGTCCTACCTACATTATCTGGGAGATAACCAAAATACAAAAAGAAACAACTGTTGTCTGGTCTAGATAAAAAAAAAATAATTTTCACCCCTTACTATAGTCATGTAGTCACATAACTCCTCTAAAATCTCTTCCTCTTAGTGATGCTGTCTGTTGCTTTAATCACGGCTTCTAAAACATTTTGAATGCTATAGCCTCCTTGGAAAAAAAGGACAAATTCAACCCTGCTCATTGGTTTGCCACTGAACTCAAATAAATAATGATTAAACACAGCAAAGCCTGGAAAGTCTGCAACACAGATAACACATTAACAGCATATGAAAACTACAAAACATGCAGAAATAAGTTAAAAACAAAGAACAACAACAAAAACATATACAAACCAAAGCTATTTGGAACTCCATAAATTTACTCCATCTCAAAAGCAGCTCACTCAAAAACCCAGTTCTGTTACAAACCACTCATACTGTCACCTGCAAGATGAATGAACATATTATCCAAGCTGTCACCTTTTTAATAAAACCCCTAAAATCTCAAACAGATCAAAACAGCAATTCACCTGCCCCACTTTTGTCTAAACTACACTCAAAAGCATACCAAAACACCTTTTCTTCTTAACCAGTACCTCCCAAAATAAAAAAATAAAAAATCTTCTATATAAATTAAAACCTACTTTGCTAGCCTCTGATAGTATCCCCATGAGTATCTTCATCTGGCAGGAAATTCCATTGCCTAATCAATATTTATTACGATAAATAGGTCCGTAAAAGAACAATTTATATCAACACCATGGAAACAAGTCTACATCACCCCATTCCACAAAGGAGGACAAGATAGTAGCAACATTGTAAACTATAGACCTATAACAACACTCCATATCCAAAATACTAGAAAAATACATCAACATGCAATTATTAACTTATCTCAATAACAATAGTCTACTAACACCAATTTGGCATGGCTATAGGTCAGGGCACAGCACTTACTCAGCTCCATTATCCTTCCTGAACATAGGATACACTAACCTAAACCAAACTCTACTACTGTCACCATATTTTGGACTTTTCCAAAGGTTTTGATACCATATCACATATACTTCTTTTTACTAGGAGCTCCAAGCTAGGATTAAGCCCCAGTACCATAAACTGGTTGATAAGTTACTTCTATGACCAGTTACTCTGTCAAGTGAAGAAACAGGAACGGCAAAGCTCAGCAGATGCAAAATCCACAGGTTTTATTAAAAGTTAGAGCTTTTGCAGTGTTCACCACTGCTTCATCAGACAAAAAAATCTAGATGCTGTTGCTTTAAAAGTAAATGCCTGGTAGAGCAATTAGGATTCTGCATTGTCATGTTAATTGATACTAAAATTTAGTATAAAAGAACTTCATTTGCTTTGCTTTTTTGTCTGATGAAGCGGTGATAAACACTGTGAAAGTGCTAACTTTTAATAAAGCCTGTGGATTTTACATCTGCTGAGCCTTGCCTTTCTGCCTGTTACTACCTGCGGTTTTGCTTGGAATTTTGTTTGGGTCTGCTGCTGGAATACACTTACTGCTTTTGGGTTTTCTTGCTGAATTTTTTTTATTTATTTAACATTTGTTTACTGGGAAAGTCCAAGTGGGACAGACCCCATTTTCAGCAGAAGCCCAGGGAGAAATGCATGTTTTTGGAATGTGTGAGGAAACCGAAGCACCTGGAGGAAATCCACGCAAATGCTCAGAGGACATGTAAACTCCAGCAGAAGGCACCTCAGCCAAGAATTAAAATGGATAACCTCTTGCTGTGAGGTGGCAATGTAACTACTGCACCACTGTGCTACCCAACATCTTTGGTAATAAAATATTTATAACTGCTGATAAGTAGTATTCTACAGCATGCTGATAACTGTATTTTGCTGTGCCTCATTAGTTGAAAACCATCAAGAAATAGCTCAACTGTCTTTCACCAATTTAGAAATATAGCTTGCAGATTTCAGCTGATATCAAATGCAAAATAAATAAATAAATAATGATTTTTACTCCTAGCACCCACTTTCCAAATATCTCATCAGTCACTATTACCTCAGAGGGCACTATAACTTTAGAGCATGTCCAAAAAACAAAGTTTCTTGGAGTTATCTAAAACAATAAATTAAACTCTGACTGTCAAATGAACAAGACTGACCAAAAACTAAGTACCTCATCCAAAATCAAAATTTATACTTCACCCATCAAGTTCAACACAAATCTGCCAAAATCCTACTCCTTGCTAGTCTTCTCTGTACCTCTCCCATACTAATAAACAACCAAAAAGCATTCTAAACTAACTTGGCAAATGCCAGAACAACATCGACAAGTATGCAACAAACCGTCCCAGTAACACTCAACACCGTCAAGTACTTTTCCAAGTACAATGGGTAAAACACCAAAATGAGTTGACATTTCATGAACTCAAAATGGAGTTTAACATGCTAAGCAACCCCAGTAAATACAGTGCAATT